>NC_092095.1:407291-507226 GCF_045679555.1 Salvelinus alpinus
TGTTATGTAGCACTTGGTTAGAATTCTCGTATTGCTGCTAGATCTAATGTCTCTATTATATTATGACAGACCAGCTAGATCTAATGTCTCTATTACATAATGACAGACCATCTAGATCTACTGTCTCTATTATATTATGACAGACCAGCTAGATATACTGTCTCTATTATATAATGACAGACCAGCTAGATCTAATGTCTCTATTACATTATGACAGACCAGCTAGATCGAATGTCTCTATTACATTATGACAGACCAGCTAGATCGAATGTCTCTATTATATTATGACAGACCAGCTAGATCTAATGTCTCTATTATATTATGACAGACCAGCTAGATCTAATGTCTCTATTACATTATGACAGACCAGCTAGATCTAATGTCTCTATTATATTATGACAGACCAGCTAGATCTAATGTCTCTATTATATTATGACAGACCAGCTAGATCTAATGTCTCTATTATATTATGACAGACCAGCTAGATCTAATGTCTCTATTATATTATGACAGACCAGCTAGATCTAATGTCTCTATTATATTATGACAGACCAGCTAGATCTAATGTCTCTATTACATTATGACAGACCAGCTAGATCTAATGTCTCTATTATATTATGACAGACCAGCTAGATCTAATGTCTCTATTACATTATGACAGACCAGCTAGATCTAATGTCTCTATTACATTATGACAGACCAGCTAGATCTAATGTCTCTATTATATTATGACAGACCAGCTAGATCTAATGTCTCTATTATATTATGACAGACCAGCTAGATCTAATGTCTCTATTACATTATGACAGACCAGCTAGATCTAATGTCTCTATTATATTATGACAGACCAGCTAGATCTAATGTCTCTATTACATTATGACAGACCAGCTAGATCTAATGTCTCTATTATATTATGACAGACCAGCTAGATCTAATGTCTCTATTACATTATGACAGACCAGCTAGATCTAATGTCTCTATTACATTATGACAGACCAGCTAGATCTAATGTCTCTATTACATTATGACAGACCAGCTAGATCTAATGTCTCTATTACATTATGACAGACCAGCTAGATCTAATGTCTCTATTATATTATGACAGACCAGCTAGATCTAATGTCTCTATTATATTATGACAGACCAGCTAGATCTAATGTCTCTATTACATTATGACAGACCAGCTAGATCTAATGTCTCTATTACATTATGACAGACCAGCTAGATCTAATGTCTCTATTACATTATGACAGACCAGCTAGATCTAATGTCTCTATTACATTATGACAGACCAGCTAGATCTAATGTCTCTATTACATTATGACAGACCAGCTAGATCTAATGTCTCTATTATATTATGACAGACCAGCTAGATCTAATGTCTCTATTACATTATGACAGACCAGCTAGATCTAATGTCTCTATTATATAATGACAGACCAGCTAGATCTAATGTCTCTATTATATTATGACAGACCAGCTAGATCTAATGTCTCTATTATATAATGACAGACCAGCTAGATCTAATGTCTCTATTATATTATGACAGACCAGCTAGATCTAATGTCTCTATTATATTATGACAGACCAGCTAGATCTAATGTCTCTATTACATTATGACAGACCAGCTAGATCTAATGTCTCTATTATATTATGACAGACCAGCTAGATCTAATGTCTCTATTATATTATGACAGACCAGCTAGATCTAATGTCTCTATTACATTATGACAGACCAGCTAGATCTAATGTCTCTATTATATTATGACAGACCAGCTAGATCTAATGTCTCTATTACATTATGACAGACCAGCTAGATCTAATGTCTCTATTACATTATGACAGACCAGCTAGATCTAATGTCTCTATTATATTATGACAGACCAGCTAGATCTAATGTCTCTATTACATTATGACAGACCAGCTAGATCTAATGTCTCTATTACATTATGACAGACCAGCTAGATCTAATGTCTCTATTACATTATGACAGACCAGCTAGATCTAATGTCTCTATTATATTATGACAGACCAGCTAGATCTAATGTCTCTATTACATTATGACAGACCAGCTAGATCTAATGTCTCTATTACATTATGACAGACCAGCTAGATCTAATGTCTCTATTATATTATGACAGACCAGCTAGATCTAATGTCTCTATTACATTATGACAGACCAGCTAGATCTAATGTCTCTATTATATAATGACAGACCAGCTAGATCTAATGTCTCTATTACATTATGACAGACCAGCTAGATCTAATGTCTCTATTATATTATGACAGACCAGCTAGATCTAATGTCTCTATTACATTATGACAGACCAGCTAGATCTAATGTCTCTATTATATTATGACAGACCAGCTAGATCTAATGTCTCTATTACATTATGACAGACCAGCTAGATCTAATGTCTCTATTACATTATGACAGACCAGCTAGATCTAATGTCTCTATTACATTATGACAGACCAGCTAGATCTAATGTCTCTATTATATAATGACAGACCAGCTAGATCTAATGTCTCTATTATATTATGACAGACCAGCTAGATCTAATGTCTCTATTATATTATGACAGACCAGCTAGATCTAATGTCTCTATTACATTATGACAGACCAGCTAGATCTAATGTCTCTATTATATTATGACAGACCAGCTAGATCTAATGTCTCTATTATATTATGACAGACCAGCTAGATCTAATGTCTCTATTATATAATGACAGACCAGCTAGATCTAATGTCTCTATTATATTATGACAGACCAGCTAGATCTAATGTCTCTATTATATTATGACAGACCAGCTAGATCTAATGTCTCTATTACATAATGACAGACCAGCTAGATCTAATGTCTCTATTATATTATGACAGACCAGCTAGATCTAATGTCTCTATTATATAATGACAGACCAGCTAGATCTAATGTCTCTATTACATTATGACAGACCAGCTAGATCTAATGTCTCTATTACATTATGACAGACCAGCTAGATCTAATGTCTCTATTATATTATGACAGACCAGCTAGATCTA
Source organism: Salvelinus alpinus (assembly GCF_045679555.1). Lineage (NCBI taxonomy): Eukaryota > Metazoa > Chordata > Actinopteri > Salmoniformes > Salmonidae > Salvelinus > Salvelinus alpinus. The sequence goes on from NC_092095.1 coordinate 410,335, forward strand.
ATGTCTCTATTATATTATGACAGACCAGCTAGATCTAATGTCTCTATTACATTATGACAGACCAGCTAGATCTAATGTCTCTATTATATTATGACAGACCAGCTAGATCTAATGTCTCTATTATATTATGACAGACCAGCTAGATCTAATGTCTCTATTATATTATGACAGACCAGCTAGATCTAATGTCTCTATTATATTATGACAGACCAGCTAGATCTAATGTCTCTATTATATAATGACAGACCAGCTAGATCTAATGTCTCTATTACATTATGACAGACCAGCTAGATCTAATGTCTCTATTATATTATGACAGACCAGCTAGATCTAATGTCTCTATTACATTATGACAGACCAGCTAGATCTAATGTCTCTATTACATTATGACAGACCAGCTAGATCTAATGTCTCTATTATATTATGACAGACCAGCTAGATCTAATGTCTCTATTATATTATGACAGACCAGCTAGATCTAATGTCTCTATTACATTATGACAGACCAGCTAGATCTAATGTCTCTATTACATTATGACAGACCAGCTAGATCTAATGTCTCTATTATATTATGACAGACCAGCTAGATCTAATGTCTCTATTATATTATGACAGACCAGCTAGATCTAATGTCTCTATTATATTATGACAGACCAGCTAGATCTAATGTCTCTATTACATTATGACAGACCAGCTAGATCTAATGTCTCTATTACATTATGACAGACCAGCTAGATCTAATGTCTCTATTATATAATGACAGACCAGCTAGATCTAATGTCTCTATTATATTATGACAGACCAGCTAGATCTAATGTCTCTATTATATTATGACAGACCAGCTAGATCTAATGTCTCTATTATATTATGACAGACCAGCTAGATCTAATGTCTCTATTACATTATGACAGACCAGCTAGATCTAATGTCTCTATTACATTATGACAGACCAGCTAGATCTAATGTCTCTATTATATTATGACAGACCAGCTAGATCTAATGTCTCTATTACATTATGACAGACCAGCTAGATCTAATGTCTCTATTATATTATGACAGACCAGCTAGATCTAATGTCTCTATTACATTATGACAGACCAGCTAGATCTAATGTCTCTATTATATAATGACAGACCAGCTAGATCTAATGTCTCTATTATATTATGACAGACCAGCTAGATCTAATGTCTCTATTATATTATGACAGACCAGCTAGATCTAATGTCTCTATTATATAATGACAGACCAGCTAGATCTAATGTCTCTATTACATTATGACAGACCAGCTAGATCTAATGTCTCTATTATATTATGACAGACCAGCTAGATCTAATGTCTCTATTACATTATGACAGACCAGCTAGATCTAATGTCTCTATTATATTATGACAGACCAGCTAGATCTAATGTCTCTATTATATTATGACAGACCAGCTAGATCTAATGTCTCTATTACATTATGACAGACCAGCTAGATCTAATGTCTCTATTACATTATGACAGACCAGCTAGATCTAATGTCTCTATTATATTATGACAGACCAGCTAGATCTAATGTCTCTATTATATTATGACAGACCAGCTAGATCTAATGTCTCTATTACATTATGACAGACCAGCTAGATCTAATGTCTCTATTACATTATGACAGACCAGCTAGATCTAATGTCTCTATTATATTATGACAGACCAGCTAGATCTAATGTCTCTATTACATTATGACAGACCAGCTAGATCTAATGTCTCTATTACATTATGACAGACCAGCTAGATCTAATGTCTCTATTATATTATGACAGACCAGCTAGATCTAATGTCTCTATTATATTATGACAGACCAGCTAGATCTAATGTCTCTATTACATTATGACAGACCAGCTAGATCTAATGTCTCTATTATATTATGACAGACCAGCTAGATCTAATGTCTCTATTACATTATGACAGACCAGCTAGATCTAATGTCTCTATTATATTATGACAGACCAGCTAGATCTAATGTCTCTATTATATTATGACAGACCAGCTAGATCTAATGTCTCTATTATATTATGACAGACCAGCTAGATCTAATGTCTCTATTATATTATGACAGACCAGCTAGATCTAATGTCTCTATTATATTATGACAGACCAGCTAGATCTAATGTCTCTATTATATTATGACAGACCAGCTAGATCTAATGTCTCTATTATATAATGACAGACCAGCTAGATCTAATGTCTCTATTATATAATGACAGACCAGCTAGATCTAATGTCTCTATTACATTATGACAGACCAGCTAGATCTAATGTCTCTATTATTTAATGACAGACCAGCTAGATCTAATGTCTCTATTACATTATGACAGACCAGCTAGATCTAATGTCTCTATTACATTATGACAGACCAGCTAGATCTAATGTCTCTATTACATTATGACAGACCAGCTAGATCTAATGTCTCTATTATATTATGACAGACCAGCTAGATCTAATGTCTCTATTATATTATGACAGACCAGCTAGATCTAATGTCTCTATTACATTATGACAGACCAGCTAGATCTAATGTCTCTATTATATTATGACAGACCAGCTAGATCTAATGTCTCTATTATATTATGACAGACCAGCTAGATCTAATGTCTCTATTATATTATGACAGACCAGCTAGATCTAATGTCTCTATTACATTATGACAGACCAGCTAGATCTAATGTCTCTATTATATTATGACAGACCAGCTAGATCTAATGTCTCTATTACATTATGACAGACCAGCTAGATCTAATGTCTCTATTACATTATGACAGACCAGCTAGATCTAATGTCTCTATTACATTATGACAGACCAGCTAGATCTAATGTCTCTATTATATAATGACAGACCAGCTAGATCTAATGTCTCTATTATATTATGACAGACCAGCTAGATCTAATGTCTCTATTACATTATGACAGACCAGCTAGATCTAATGTCTCTATTACATTATGACAGACCAGCTAGATCTAATGTCTCTATTATATTATGACAGACCAGCTAGATCTAATGTCTCTATTACATTATGACAGACCAGCTAGATCTAATGTCTCTATTATATTATGACAGACCAGCTAGATCTAATGTCTCTATTATATTATGACAGACCAGCTAGATCTAATGTCTCTATTATATTATGACAGACCAGCTAGATCTAATGTCTCTATTATATTATGACAGACCAGCTAGATCTAATGTCTCTATTATATTATGACAGACCAGCTAGATCTAATGTCTCTATTACATTATGACAGACCAGCTAGATCTAATGTCTCTATTACATTATGACAGACCAGCTAGATCTAATGTCTCTATTATATAATGACAGACCAGCTAGATCTAATGTATCTATTACATTATGACAGACCAGCTAGATCTAATGTCTCTATTATTTAATGACAGACCAGCTAGATCTAATGTCTCTATTACATTATGACAGACCAGCTAGATCTAATGTCTCTATTACATTATGACAGACCAGCTAGATCTAATGTCTCTATTATATTATGACAGACCAGCTAGATCTACATGTCTCTATTATATTATGACAGACCAGCTAGATCTAATGTCTCTATTATATTATGACAGACCAGCTAGATCTAATGTCTCTATTATATTATGACAGACCAGCTAGATCTAATGTCTCTATTATATTATGACAGACCAGCTAGATCTAATGTCTCTATTATATTATGACAGACCAGCTAGATCTAATGTCTCTATTACATTATGACAGACCAGCTAGATCTAATGTCTCTATTACATTATGACAGACCAGCTAGATCTAATGTCTCTATTACATAATGACAGACCAGCTAGATCTAATGTCTCTATTACATTATGACAGACCAGCTAGATCTAATGTCTCTATTACATTATGACAGACCAGCTAGATCTAATGTCTCTATTACATTATGACAGACCAGCTAGATCTAATGTCTCTATTATATTATGACAGACCAGCTAGATCTAATGTCTCTATTATATAATGACAGACCAGCTAGATCTAATGTCTCTATTATATTATGACAGACCAGCTAGATCTAATGTCTCTATTATATTATGACAGACCAGCTAGATCTAATGTCTCTATTATATTATGACAGACCAGCTAGATCTAATGTCTCTATTATATTATGACAGACCAGCTAGATCTAATGTCTCTATTATATTATGACAGACCAGCTAGATCTACATGTCTCTATTATATTATGACAGACCAGCTAGATCTAATGTCTCTATTATATTATGACAGACCAGCTAGATCTAATGTCTCTATTATATTATGACAGACCAGCTAGATCTAATGTCTCTATTACATTATGACAGACCAGCTAGATCTAATGTCTCTATTACATTATGACAGACCAGCTAGATCTAATGTCTCTATTATATTATGACAGACCAGCTAGATCTAATGTCTCTATTATATTATGACAGACCAGCTAGATCTAATGTCTCTATTATATTATGACAGACCAGCTAGATCTAATGTCTCTATTACATTATGACAGACCAGCTAGATCTAATGTCTCTATTATATAATGACAGACCAGCTAGATCTAATGTCTCTATTACATTATGACAGACCAGCTAGATCTAATGTCTCTATTATATTATGACAGACCAGCTAGATCTAATGTCTCTATTACATTATGACAGACCAGCTAGATCTAATGTCTCTATTATATTATGACAGACCAGCTAGATCTAATGTCTCTATTATATTATGACAGACCAGCTAGATCTAATGTCTCTATTATATTATGACAGACCAGCTAGATCTAATGTCTCTATTACATTATGACAGACCAGCTAGATCTAATGTCTCTATTATATTATGACAGACCAGCTAGATCTAATGTCTCTATTATATAATGACAGACCAGCTAGATCTAATGTCTCTATTACATTATGACAGACCAGCTAGATCTAATGTCTCTATTATATTATGACAGACCAGCTAGATCTAATGTCTCTATTATATTATGACAGACCAGCTAGATCTAATGTCTCTATTATATTATGACAGACCAGCTAGATCTAATGTCTCTATTACATTATGACAGACCAGCTAGATCTAATGTCTCTATTATATTATGACAGACCAGCTAGATCTAATGTCTCTATTATATTATGACAGACCAGCTAGATCTAATGTCTCTATTATATTATGACAGACCAGCTAGATCTAATGTCTCTATTATATTATGACAGACCAGCTAGATCTAATGTCTCTATTATATTATGACAGACCAGCTAGATCTAATGTCTCTATTATATTATGACAGACCAGCTAGATCTAATGTCTCTATTACATTATGACAGACCAGCTAGATCTAATGTCTCTATTATATAATGACAGACCAGCTAGATCTAATGTCTCTATTACATTATGACAGACCAGCTAGATCTAATGTCTCTATTACATAATGACAGACCAGCTAGATCTAATGTCTCTATTATATTATGACAGACCAGCTAGATCTAATGTCTCTATTACATTATGACAGACCAGCTAGATCTAATGTCTCTATTATATTATGACAGACCAGCTAGATCTAATGTCTCTATTACATTATGACAGACCAGCTAGATCTAATGTCTCTATTACATTATGACAGACCAGCTAGATCTAATGTCTCTATTATATTATGACAGACCAGCTAGATCTAATGTCTCTATTATATTATGACAGACCAGCTAGATCTAATGTCTCTATTATATTATGACAGACCAGCTAGATCTAATGTCTCTATTATATTATGACAGACCAGCTAGATCTAATGTCTCTATTACATTATGACAGACCAGCTAGATCTAATGTCTCTATTATATTATGACAGACCAGCTAGATCTAATGTCTCTATTACATTATGACAGACCAGCTAGATCTAATGTCTCTATTATATTATGACAGACCAGCTAGATCTAATGTCTCTATTACATTATGACAGACCAGCTAGATCTAATGTCTCTATTATATTATGACAGACCAGCTAGATCTAATGTCTCTATTACATTATGACAGACCAGCTAGATCTAATGTCTCTATTATATAATGACAGACCAGCTAGATCTAATGTCTCTATTACATTATGACAGACCAGCTAGATCTAATGTCTCTATTATATTATGACAGACCAGCTAGATCTAATGTCTCTATTACATTATGACAGACCAGCTAGATCTAATGTCTCTATTATATTATGACAGACCAGCTAGATCTAATGTCTCTATTACATTATGACAGACCAGCTAGATCTAATGTCTCTATTATATTATGACAGACCAGCTAGATCTAATGTCTCTATTACATTATGACAGACCAGCTAGATCTAATGTCTCTATTACATTATGACAGACCAGCTAGATCTAATGTCTCTATTACATTATGACAGACCAGCTAGATCTAATGTCTCTATTATATTATGACAGACCAGCTAGATCTAATGTCTCTATTATATTATGACAGACCAGCTAGATCTAATGTCTCTATTATATTATGACAGACCAGCTAGATCTAATGTCTCTATTATATTATGACAGACCAGCTAGATCTAATGTATCTATTACATTATGACAGACCAGCTAGATCTAATGTCTCTATTATATAATGACAGACCAGCTAGATCTAATGTCTCTATTATATTATGACAGACCAGCTAGATCTAATGTCTCTATTATATTATGACAGACCAGCTAGATCTAATGTCTCTATTATATTATGACAGACCAGCTAGATCTAATGTCTCTATTATATTATGACAGACCAGCTAGATCTAATGTCTCTATTACATTATGACAGACCAGCTAGATCTAATGTCTCTATTATATTATGACAGACCAGCTAGATCTAATGTCTCTATTACATTATGACAGACCAGCTAGATCTAATGTCTCTATTATATTATGACAGACCAGCTAGATCTAATGTCTCTATTACATTATGACAGACCAGCTAGATCTAATGTCTCTATTACATTATGACAGACCAGCTAGATCTAATGTCTCTATTATATAATGACAGACCAGCTAGATCTAATGTCTCTATTATATTATGACAGACCAGCTAGATCTAATGTCTCTATTACATTATGACAGACCAGCTAGATCTAATGTCTCTATTATATTATGACAGACCAGCTAGATCTAATGTCTCTATTATATTATGACAGACCAGCTAGATCTAATGTCTCTATTATATAATGACAGACCAGCTAGATCTAATGTCTCTATTATATTATGACAGACCAGCTAGATCTAATGTCTCTATTATATTATGACAGACCAGCTAGATCTAATGTCTCTATTATATTATGACAGACCAGCTAGATCTAATGTCTCTATTATATAATGACAGACCAGCTAGATCTAATGTCTCTATTACATTATGACAGACCAGCTAGATCTAATGTCTCTATTATATTATGACAGACCAGCTAGATCTAATGTCTCTATTATATTATGACAGACCAGCTAGATCTAATGTCTCTATTACATTATGACAGACCAGCTAGATCTAATGTCTCTATTATATTATGACAGACCAGCTAGATCTAATGTCTCTATTACATTATGACAGACCAGCTAGATCTAATGTCTCTATTATATTATGACAGACCAGCTAGATCTAATGTCTCTATTACATTATGACAGACCAGCTAGATCTAATGTCTCTATTATATAATGACAGACCAGCTAGATCTAATGTCTCTATTATATTATGACAGACCAGCTAGATCTAATGTCTCTATTATATTATGACAGACCAGCTAGATACTAATGTCTCTATTACATTATGACAGACCAGCTAGATCTAATGTCTCTATTATATTATGACAGACCAGCTAGATCTAATGTCTCTATTACATTATGACAGACCAGCTAGATCTAATGTCTCTATTATATTATGACAGACCAGCTAGATCTAATGTCTCTATTATATTATGACAGACCAGCTAGATCTAATGTCTCTATTATATTATGACAGACCAGCTAGATCTAATGTCTCTATTATATTATGACAGACCAGCTAGATCTAATGTCTCTATTACATTATGACAGACCAGCTAGATCTAATGTCTCTATTATATTATGACAGACCAGCTAGATCTACATGTCTCTATTATATTATGACAGACCAGCTAGATCTAATGTCTCTATTATATTATGACAGACCAGCTAGATCTAATGTCTCTATTACATTATGACAGACCAGCTAGATCTAATGTCTCTATTATATTATGACAGACCAGCTAGATCTAATGTCTCTATTATATTATGACAGACCAGCTAGATCTACTGTCTCTATTATATTATGACAGACCAGCTAGATCTACTGTCTCTATTATATTATGACAGACCAGCTAGATCTAATGTCTCTATTATATTATGACAGACCAGCTAGATCTACAGTATCTCTTATATTATGACAGGCCAGCTAGATCTACTGTCTCTATTATATTATGACAGACCAGCTAGATCTAATGTCTCTATTATATTATGACAGACCAGCTAGATATAATGTCTCTATTATATTATGACAGACCAGCTAGATCTAATGTCTCTATTATATTATGACAGACCAGCTAGATCTAATGTCTCTATTATATTATGACAGACCAGCTAGATCTAATGTCTCTATTATATAATGACAGACCAGCTAGATCTACTGCCTCTATTATATTATGACAGACCAGCTAGATCTAATGTCTCTATTATATTATGACAGACCAGCTAGATCTACTGTCTCTATTATATTATGACAGACCAGCTAGATCTACTGTCTCTATTATATTATGACAGACCAGCTAGATCTAATGTCTCTATTATATTATGACAGACCAGCTAGATCCACTGTCTCTATTATATTATGACAGACCAGCTAGATCTAATGTCTCTATTATATTATGACAGACCAGCTAGATCTAATGTCTCTATTACATTATGACAGACCAGCTAGATCTAATGTCTCTATTATATTTTGACAGACCAGCTAGATCTAATGTCTCTATTATATTATGACAGACCAGCTAGATCTAATGTCTCTATTATATTATGACAGACCAGCTAGATCTACTGTCTCTATTATATTATGACAGACCAGCTAGATATACCGTCTCTATTATATTATGACAGACCAGCTAGATCTAATGTCTCTATTACATTATGGCAGACCAGCTAGATCTAATGTCTCTATTATATTATGACAGACCAGCTAGATCTACTGTCTCTATTATATTATGACAGACCAGCTAGATCTACTGTCTCTATTATATTATGACAGACCAGCAAGATCTACTGTCTCTATTATATTATGACAGACCAGCTAGATATACTGTCTCTATTATATTATGACAGACCAGCTAGATCTAATGTCTCTATTACATTATGGCAGACCAGCTAGATCTAATGTCTCTATTATATTATGACAGACCAGCTAGATCTACTGTCTCTATTATATTATGACAGACCAGCTAGATCTAATGTCTCTATTATATTATGACAGACCAGCAAGATCTACTGTCTCTATTATATTATGACAGACCAGCTAGATATACTGTCTCTATTATATTATGACAGACCAGCTAGATCTAATGTCTCTATTACATTATGACAGACCAGCTAGATATACTGTCTCTATTATATTATGACAGACCAGCTAGATCTAATGTCTCTATTATATTATGACAGACCAGCTAGATCTAATGTATCTATTATATTATGACAGACCAGCTAGATCTACTGTCTCTATTATATTATGACAGACCAGCTAGATCTAATGTCTCTATTACATTATGACAGACCAGCTAGATCTAATGTCTCTATTATATTTTGACAGACCAGCTAGATCTACTGTCTCTATTATATTATGACAGACCAGCTAGATCTAATGTCTCTATTATATTATGACAGACCAGCTAGATCTACTGTCTCTATTATATTATGACAGACCAGCTAGATATACCGTCTCTATTATATTATGACAGACCAGCTAGATCTAATGTCTCTATTACATTATGGCAGACCAGCTAGATCTAATGTCTCTATTATATTATGACAGACCAGCTAGATCTACTGTCTCTATTATATTATGACAGACCAGCTAGATCTACTGTCTCTATTATATTATGACAGATCAGCTAGATCTAATGTCTCTATTACATTATGACAGACCAGCTAGATCTAATGTCTCTATTATATTATGACAGACCAGCTAGATCTAATGTCTCTATTATATAATGACAGACCAGCTAGATCTACTGCCTCTATTATATTATGACAGACCAGCTAGATCTAATGTCTCTATTATATTATGACAGACCAGCTAGATCTACTGTCTCTATTATATTATGACAGACCAGCTAGATATACTGTCTCTATTATATTATGACAGACCAGCTAGATCTAATGTCTCTATTTTATTATGACAGACCAGCTAGATCTACAGTATCTATTATATTATGACAGACCAGCTAGATCTACTGTCTCTATTATATTATGACAGACCAGCTAGATCTAATGTCTCTATTACATTATGACAGACCAGCTAGATCTAATGTCTCTATTACATTATGACAGACCAGCTAGATCTAATGTCTCTATTATATTATGACAGACCAGCTAGATCTAATGTCTCTATTACATTATGGCAGACCAGCTAGATCTAATGTCTCTATTATATTATGACAGACCAGCTAGATCTACTGTCTCTATTATATTATGACAGACCAGCTAGATCTACTGTCTCTATTATATTATGACAGATCAGCTAGATCTAATGTCTCTATTACATTATGACAGACCAGCTAGATCTAATGTCTCTATTATATTATGACAGACCAGCTAGATCTAATGTCTCTATTATATTATGACAGACCAGCTAGATCTACTGCCTCTATTATATTATGACAGATCAGCTAGATCTAATGTCTCTATTATATTATGACAGACCAGCTAGATCTACTGTCTCTATTATATTATGACAGACCAGCTAGATATACTGTCTCTATTATATTATGACAGACCAGCTAGATCTAATGTCTCTATTATATTATGACAGACCAGCTAGATCTACAGTATCTATTATATTATGACAGGCCAGCTAGATCTACTGTCTCTATTATATTATGACAGACCAGCTAGATCTAATGTCTCTATTACATTATGACAGACCAGCTAGATCTAATGTCTCTATTATATTATGACAGACCAGCTAGATCTACTGTCTCTATTATATTATGACGGACCAGCTAGATATACTGTCTCTATTATATTATGACAGACCAGCTAGATCTAATGTCTCTATTATATTATGACAGACCAGCTAGATCTACTGTCTCTATTATATTATGACAGACCAGCTAGATCTACTGTCTCTATTATATTATGACAGACCAGCTAGATATACTGTCTCTATTATATTATGACAGACCAGCTAGATCTAATGTCTCTATTTTATTATGACATACCAACTAGATCTACAGTATCTATTATATTATGACAGGCCAGCTAGATCTACTGTCTCTATTATATTATGACAGACCAGCTAGATCTACTGTCTCTATTATATTATGACAGACCAGCTAGATCTAATGTCTCTATTACATTATGACAGACCAGCTAGATCTAATGTCTCTATTATATTATGACAGACCAGCTAGATCTACTGTCTCTATTATATTATGACAGACCATCTAGATCTACAGTATCTATTATATTATGACAGACCTGCTAGATCTACTGTCTCTATTATATTATGACAGACCAGCTAGATATACTGTCTATATTATAATATGACAGACCAGCTAGATCTACTGTCTCTATTATATTATGACAGACCAGCTAGATCTAATGTCTCTATTATATTATGACAGACCAGCTAGATCTACTGTCTCTATTATATTATGACAGACCAGCTAGATCTACTGTCTCTATTATATTATGACAGACCAGCTAGATCTACTGTCTCTATTATATTATGACAGACCATCTAGATCTACAGCATCTATTATATTATGACAGACCAGCTAGATCTACTGTCTCTATTATATTATGAAAGACCAGCTAGATATACTGTCTCTATTATATTATGACAGACCAGCTAGATCTACTGTCTCTATTATATTATGACAGACCAGCTAGATCTACAGTATCTATTATATTATGACAGACCAGCTAGATCTAATGTCTCTATTACATTATGACAGACCAGCTAGATCTAATGTCTCTATTATATTTTGACAGACCAGCTAGATATACTGTCTCTATTATATTATGACAGACCAGCTAGATCTAATGTCTCTATTATATTATGACAGACCAGCTAGATCTACTGTCTCTATTATATTATGACAGACCAGCTAGATATACCGTCTCTATTATATTATGACAGACCAGCTAGATCTAATGTCTCTATTACATTATGGCAGACCAGCTAGATCTAATGTCTCTATTATATTATGACAGACCAGATAGATCTACTGTCTCTATTATATTATGACAGACCAGCTAGATCTACTGTCTCTATTATATTATGACAGACCAGCAAGATCTACTGTCTCTATTATATTATGACAGACCAGCTAGATATACTGTCTCTATTATATTATGACAGACCAGCTAGATCTAATGTCTCTATTACATTATGGCAGACCAGCTAGATCTAATGTCTCTATTATATTATGACAGACCAGCTAGATCTACTGTCTCTATTATATAATGACAGACCAGCTAGATCTACTGTCTCTATTATATTATGACAGACCAGCAAGATCTACTGTCTCTATTATATTATGACAGACCAGCTAGATATACTGTCTCTATTATATTATGACAGACCAGCTAGATCTAATGTCTCTATTACATTATGACAGACCAGCTAGATATACTGTCTATATTATATTATGACAGACCAGCTAGATCTAATGTCTCTATTTTATTATGACAGACCAGCTAGATCCACAGTATCTATTATATTATGACAGGCCAGCTAGATCTACTGTCTCTATTATATTATGACAGACCAGCTAGATCTAATGTCTCTATTACATTATGACAGACCAGCTAGATCTAATGTCTCTATTATATTTTGACAGACCAGCTAGATCTACTGTCTCTATTATATTATGACAGACCAGCTAGATCTAATGTCTCTATTATATTATGACAGACCAGCTAGATCTACTGTCTCTATTATATTATGACAGACCAGCTAGATATACCGTCTCTATTATATTATGACAGACCAGCTAGATCTAATGTCTCTATTACATTATGGCAGACCAGCTAGATCTAATGTCTCTATTATATTATGACAGACTAGATAGATCTACTGTCTCTATTATATAATGACAGACCAGCTAGATCTACTGCCTCTATTATATTATGACAGATCAGCTAGATCTAATGTCTCTATTACATTATGACAGACCAGCTAGATCTACTGTCTCTATTATATTATGACAGACCAGCTAGATCTAATGTCTCTATTATATAATGACAGACCAGCTTGATCTACTGCCTCTATTATATTCTGACAGACCAGCTAGATCTAATGTCTCTATTATATTATGACAGACCAGCTAGATCTACTGTCTCTATTATATTATGACAGACCAGCTAGATATACTGTCTCTATTATATTATGACAGACCAGCTAGATCTAATGTCTCTATTATATTATGACAGACCAGCTAGATCTACAGTATCTATTATAGTATGACAGGCCAGCTAGATCTACTGTCTCTATTATATTATGACAGACCAGCTAGATCTAATGTCTCTATTACATTATGACAGACCAGCTAGATCGAATGTCTCTATTACATTATGACAGACCAGCTAGATATACCGTCTCTATTATATTATGACAGACCAGCTAGATCTAATGTCTCTATTACATTATGGCAGACCAGCTAGATCTAATGTCTCTATTATATTATGACAGACCAGATAGATCTACTGTCTCTATTATATAATGACAGACCAGCTAGATCTACTGCCTCTATTATATTATGACAGATCAGCTAGATCTAATGTCTCTATTACATTATGACAGGCCAGCTAGATCTACTGTCTCTATTATATTATGACAGACCAGCTAGATCTAATGTCTCTATTATATAATGACAGACCAGCTTGATCTACTGCCTCTATTATATTATGACAGATCAGCTAGATCTAATGTCTCTATTATATTATGACAGACCAGCTAGATCTACTGTCTCTATTATATTATGACAGACCAGCTAGATATACTGTCTTTATTATATTATGACAGACCAGCTAGATCTAATGTCTCTATTATATTATGACAGACCAGCTAGATCTACAGTATCTATTATAGTATGACAGGCCAGCTAGATCTACTGTCTCTATTATATTATGACAGACCAGCTAGATCTAATGTCTCTATTACATTATGACAGACCAGCTAGATCGAATGTCTCTATTACATTATGACAGACCAGCTAGATCTACTGTCTCTATTATATTATGACGGACCAGCTAGATATACTGTCTCTATTATATTATGACAGACCAGCTAGATCTAATGTCTCTATTATATTATGACAGACCAGCTAGATCTACAGTCTCTATTATATTATGACAGACCAGCTAGATCTACTGTCTCTATTATATTATGACAGACCAGCTAGATATACTATCTCTATTATATTATGACAGACCAGCTAGATCTAATGTCTCTATTGTATTATGACATACCAACTAGATCTACAGTATCTATTATATTATGACAGGCCAGCTAGATCTACTGTCTCTATTATATTATGACAGACCAGCTAGATATACTGTCTCTATTATATTATGACAGACCAGCTAGATCTAATGTCTGTATTATATTATGACAGACCAGCTAGATCTAATGTCTCTATTATATTATGACAGACCAGCTAGATCTACTGTCTCTATTATATTATGACAGACCATCTAGATCTACAGTATCTACTATATTATGACAGACCTGCTAGATCTACTGTCTCTATTATATTATGAAAGACCAGCTAGATATACTGTCTATATTATAATATGACAGACCAGCTAGATCTACTGTCTCTATTATATTATGACAGACCAGCTAGATCTAATGTCTCTATTATATTATGACAGACCAGCTAGATCTAATGTCTCTATTATATTATGACAGGCCAGCTAGATCTACTGTCTCTATTATATTATGACAGACCAGCTAGATCTACTGTCTCTATTATATTATGACAGACCATCTAGATCTACAGTATCTATTATATTATGACAGACCAGCTAGATCTACTGTCTCTATTATATTATGAAAGACCAGCTAGATATACTGTCTCTATTATATTATGACAGACCAGCTAGATCTACTGTCTCTATTATATTATGACAGACCAGCTAGATCTACAGTCTCTATTATATTATGACAGACCAGCTAGATATACTGTCTCTATTATGTTATGACAGACCAGCTAGATATACTGTCTCTATTATATAATGACAGACCAGCTAGATCTAATGTCTCTATTATATTATGACAGACCAGCTAGATCTAATGTCTCTATTATATTATGACAAACCAGCTAGATCTACTGTCTCTATTATATAATGACAGACCAGCTAGATCTACTGTCTCTATTATATTATGACAGACCAGCTAGATCTAATGTCTCTATTATATTTTGACAGACCAGCTAGATCTACTGTCTCTATTATATTATGACAGACCAGCTAGATCTATTGTCTCTATTATATTATGACAGACCAGCTAGATCTACTGTCTCTATTATATTATGACAGACCAGCTAGATATACCGTCTCTATTATATTATGACAGACCAGCTAGATCTAATGTCTCTATTACATTATGGCAGACCAGCTAGATCTAATGTCTCTATTATATTATGACAGACCAGCTAGATCTACTGTCTCTATTATATAATGACAGACCAGCTAGATCTACTGCCTCTATTATATTATGACAGATCAGCTAGATCTAATGTCTCTATTACATTATGACAGACCAGCTAGATCTACTGTCTCTATTATATTATGACAGACCAGCTAGATCTAATGTCTCTATTATATAATGACAGACCAGCTTGATCTACTGCCTCTATTATATTCTGACAGACCAGCTAGATCTAATGTCTCTATTATATTATGACAGACCAGCTAGATCTACTGTCTCTATTATATTATGACAGACCAGCTAGAACTAATGTCTCTATTACATTATGACAGACCAGCTAGATCTAATGTCTCTATTACATTATGACAGACCAGCTAGATCTACTGTCTCTATTATATTATGACGGACCAGCTAGATATACTGTCTCTATTATATTATGACAGACCAGCTAGATCTAATGTCTCTATTATATTTTGACAGACCAGCTAGATCTACAGTATCTATTATATTATGACAGGCCAGCTAGATCTACTGTCTCTATTATATTATGACAGACCAGCTAGATATACTATCTCTATTATATTATGACAGACCAGCTAGATCTAATGTCTCTATTTTATTATGACATACCAACTAGATCTACAGTATCTATTATATTATGACAGACCAGCTAGATCTACTGTCTCTATTATATTATGACAGACCAGCTAGATCTAATGTCTCTATTATATTATGACAGACCAGCTAGATCTAATGTCTCTATTACATTATGACAGACCAGCTAGATCTAATGTCTCTATTATATTATGACAGACCAGCTAGATCTACTGTCTCTATTATATTATGACAGACCATCTAGATCTACAGTATCTACTATATTATGACAGACCTGCTAGATCTACTGTCTCTATTATATTATGAAAGACCAGCTAGATATACTGTCTATATTATAATATGACAGACCAGCTAGATCTACTGTCTCTATTATATTATGACAGACCAGCTAGATCTAATGTCTCTATTATATTATGACAGACCAGCTAGATCTACTGTCTCTATTATATTATGACAGGCCCGCTAGATCTACTGTCTCTATTATATTATGACAGACCAGCTAGATCTACTGTCTCTATTATATTATGACAGACCATCTAGATCTACAGTCTCTATTATATTATGACAGACCAGCTAGATCTACTGTCTCTATTATATTATGAAAGACCAGCTAGATATACTGTCTCTATTATAATATGACAGACCAGCTAGATCTACTGTCTCTATTATATTATGACAGACCAGCTAGATCTACAGTATCTATTATATTATGACAGACCAGCTAGATAGAATGTCTCTATTATGTTATGACAGACCAGCTAGATATACTGTCTCTATTATATAATGACAGATCAGCTAGATCGAATGTCTCTATTATATTATGACAGACCAGCTAGATCTAATGTCTCTATTATATTATGACAAACCAGCTAGATCTACTGTCTCTATTATATTATGACAGACCAGCTAGATCTACAGTCTCTATTATATTATGACAGACCAGCTAGATCTACTGTCTCTATTATATTATGACAGACCAGCTAGATATAACGTCTCTATTATATTATGACAGACCAGCTAGATATACTGTCTCTATTATATTATGACAGACCAGCTAGATCTACTGTCTCTTTTATATTATGACAGGCCAGCTAGATCTACTGTCTCTATTATATTATGACAGACCAGCTAGATCTAATGTCTCTATTATATTATGACAGACCAGCTAGATCTACTGTCTCTATTATATTTTGACAGGCCAGCTAGATCTACTGTCTCTATTATATTATGACAGACCAGCTACATCTAATGTCTCTATTACATTATGACAGGCCAGCTAGATCTAATGTCTCTATTATATTATGACAGACCATCTAGATCTACAGTATCTATTATATTATGACAGACCAGCTAGATCTAATGTCTCTATTATATTATGACAGACCAGCTAGATCTACTGTCTCTATTATATTATGACAGACCAGCTAGATCTCATGTCTCTATTACATTATGACAGACCAGCTAGATCTAATGTCTCTATTATATTATGACAGACCAGCTAGATCTACTGTCTCTATTATATTATGACAGACCAGCTAGATCTACAGTATCTATTATATTATGACAGACCAGCTAGATCTACTGTCTCTATTATATTATGACAGACCAGCTAGATCTACAGTCTCTATTATATTATGACAGACCAGCTAGATCGAATGTCTCTATTATGTTATGACAGACCAGCTAGATATACTGTCTCTATTATATAATGACAGATCAGCTAGATCGAATGTCTTTATTATATTATGACAGACCAGCTAGATCTAATGTCTCTATTACATTATGACAGACCAGCTAGATCTAATGTCTCTATTATATTATGACAGATCAGCTAGATCTAATGTCTCTATTATATTATGACAGACCAGCTAGATCTACTGTCTCTATTATATTATGACAGACCAGCTAGATATACTGTCTCTATCATATTATGACAGACCAGCTAGATCTAATGTCTCTATTATATTATGACAGACCAGCTAGATCTAATGTCTCTATTATATTATGACAGACCAGCTAGATCTACTGTCTCTATTATATTATGACAGACCAGCTAGATATACTGTCTCTATCATATTATGACAGACCAGCTAGATCTAATGTCTCTATTATATTATGACAGACCAGCTAGATCTACAGTATCTATTATATTATGACAGGCCAGCTAGATCTACTGTCTCTATTATATTATGACAGACCAGCTAGAACTAATGTCTCTATTACATTATGACAGACCAGCTAGATCGAATGTCTCTATTACATTATGACAGACCAGCTAGATCTAATGTCTCTATTATATTATGACAGACCAGCTAGATCTAATGTCTCTATTATATTATGACAGACCAGCTAGATCTAATGTCTCTATTATATTATGACAGACCAGCTAGATCTACTGTCTCTTTTATATTATGACAGGCCAGCTAGATCTACTGTCTCTATTATATTATGACAGACCAGCTAGATCTACTGTCTCTATTATATTATGACAGACCAGCTAGATCTACTGTCTCTATTATATTTTGACAGACCAGCTAGATCTACTGTCTCTATTATATTATGACAGACCAGCTACATCTAATGTCTCTATTATATTATGACAGACCAGCTAGATCTAATGTCTCTATTATATTATGACAGACCATCTAGATCTACAGTATCTATTATATTATGACAGACCAGCTAGATCTACTGTCTCTATTATATTATGAAAGACCAGCTAGATATACTGTCTCTATTATATTATGACAGACCAGCTAGATCTAATGTCTCTATTACATTATGACAGGCCAGCTAGATCTAATGTCTCTATTATATTATGACAGACCAGCTAGATCTACTGTCTCTATTATGTTATGACAGACCATCTAGATCTACAGTATCTATTATATTATGACAGACCAGCTAGATCTACTGTCTCTATTATATTATGACAGACCAGCTAGATCTACAGTATCTATTATATTATGACAGACCAGCTAGATCGAATGTCTCTATTATGTTATGACAGACCAGCTAGATATACTGTGTCTATTATATAATGACAGATCAGCTAGATCGAATGTCTTTATTATATTATGACAGACCAGCTAGATCTAATGTCTCTATTACATTATGACAGGCCAGCTAGATCTACTGTCTCTATTATATTATGACAGACCAGCTAGATCTAATGTCTCTATTATATAATGACAGACCAGCTTGATCTACTGCCTCTATTATATTATGACAGATCAGCTAGATCTAATGTCTCTATTATATTATGACAGACCAGCTAGATCTACTGTCTCTATTATATTATGACAGACCAGCTAGATATACTGTCTCTATTATATTATGACAGACCAGCTAGATCTAATGTCTCTATTATATTATGACAGACCAGCTAGATCTACAGTCTCTATTATATTATGACAGACCAGCTAGATCTACTGTCTCCATTATATTATGACAGACCAGCTAGATCTAATGTCTCTATTATATTATGACAGACCAGCTAGATCGAATGTCTCTATTACATTATGACAGACCAGCTAGATCTACTGTCTCTATTATATTATGACAGACCAGCTAGATATACTGTCTCTATTATATTATGACAGACCAGCTAGATCTAATGTCTCTATTATAATTTGACAGACCAGCTAGATCTACAGTATCTATTATATTATGACAGGCCAGCTAGATCTACTGTCTCTATTATATTATGACAGACCAGCTAGATATACTATCTCTATTATATTATGACAGACCAGCTAGATCTAATGTCTCTATTTTATTATGACAGACCAACTAGATCTACAGTATCTATTATATTATGACAGGCCAGATAGATCTACTGTCTCTATTATATTATGACAGACCAGCTAGATCTAATGTCTCTATTATATTATGACAGACCAGCTAAATCTAATGTCTCTATTACATTATGGCAGACCAGCTAGATCTAATGTCTCTATTATATTATGAAAGACCAGCTAGATCTAATGTCTCTATTATATTATGACATACCAGCTAGATCTAATGTCTGTATTACATTATGACAGGCCAGCTAGATCTAATGTCTCTATTATATTATGACAGACCAGCTAGATCTACTGTCTCTATTATATTATGACAGACCATCTAGATCTACAGTATCTACTATATTATGACAGACCAGCTAGATCTACTGTCTCTATTATATTATGAAAGACCAGCTAGATATACTGTCTATATTATAATATGACAGACCAGCTAGATCTACTGTCTCTATTATATTATGACAGACCAGCTAGATCTAATGTCTCTATTATATTATGACAGACCAGCTAGATCTACTGTCTCTATTATATTATGACAGGCCAGCTAGATCTACTGTCTCTATTATATTATGACAGACGAGCTAGATCTACTGTCTCTATTATATTATGACAGACCAGCTAGATATAATGTCTCTATTATATTATGACAGACCAGCTAGATATACTGTCTCTATTATATTATGACAGACCAGCTAGATCTACTGTCTCTTTTATATTATGACAGGCCAGCTAGATCTACTGTCTCTATTATATTATGACAGACCAGCTAGATCTAATGTCTCTATTATAATATGACAGACCAGCTAGATCTACTGTCTCTAATATATTTTGACAGGCCAGCTAGATCTACTGTCTCTATTATATTATGACAGACCAGCTACATCTAATGTCTCTATTACATTATGACAGGCCAGCTAGATCTACTGTCTCTATTATATTATGACAGACCATCTAGATCTACAGCATCTATTATATTATGACAGACCAGCTAGATCTACTGTCTCTATTATATTATGAAAGACCAGCTAGATATACTGTCTCTATTATAATATGACAGACCAGCTAGATCTACTGTCTCTATTATATTATGACAGACCAGCTAGATCTACAGTCTCTATTATATTATGACAGACCAGCTAGATAGAATGTCTCTATTATATTATGACAGACCAGCTAGATCTAATGTCTCTATTATATTATGACAGACCAGCTAGATCTACTGTCTCTATTATATTATGACAGACCAGCTAGATCTACTGTCTCTATTATATTATGACAGACCAGCTAGATCTAATGTCTCTATTACATTATGACAGACCAGCTAGATCTACTGTCTCTATTATATTATGACAGACCAGCTAGATCTAATGTCTCTATTATATTATGACAGACCAGCTAGATCTACTGTCTCTATTATATTATGACAGACCAGCTAGATCTACTGTCTCTATTATATTATGACAGACCAGCTAGATATACTGTCTCTATTATATTATGACAGACCATCTAGATCTACAGCATCTATTATATTATGACAGACCAGCTAGATCTACTGTCTCTATTATATTATGAAAGACCAGCTAGATATACTGTCTCTATTATAATATGACAGACCAGCTAGATCTACTGTCTCTATTATATTATGACAGACCAGCTAGATCTACAGTATCTATTATATTATGACAGACCAGCTAGATCGAATGTCTCTATTATGTTATGACAGACCAGCTAGATATACTGTCTCTATTATATAATGACAGATCAGCTAGATCGAATGTCTCTATTATATTATGACAGACCAGCTAGATCTAATGTCTCTATTATATTATGACAAACCAGCTAGATCTACTGTCTCTATTATATAATGACAGACCAGCTAGATCTACTGCCTCTATTATATTATGACAGACCAGCTAGATCTACAGTATCTATTATATTATGACAGACGAGCTAGATATACTGTCTCTATTATATTATGACAGACCAGCTAGATCTAATGTCTCTATTATATTATGACAGACCAGCTAGATATACTGTCTCTATTATATTATGACAGACCAGCTAGATCTAATGTCTCTATTATATTATGACAGACCAGCTAGATCTACTGTCTCTAATATATTTTGACAGGCCAGCTAGATCTACTGTCTCTATTATATTATGACAGACCAGCTACATCTAATGTCTCTATTACATTATGACAGGCCAGCTAGATCTACTGTCTCTATTATATTATGACAGACCATCTAGATCTACAGCATCTATTATATTATGACAGACCAGCTAGATCTACTGTCTCTATTATATTATGAAAGACCAGCTAGATATACTGTCTCTATTATAATATGACAGACCAGCTAGATCTACTGTCTCTATTATATTATGACAGACCAGCTAGATCTACAGTATCTATTATATTATGACAGACCAGCTAGATATAATGTCTCTATTATATTATGACAGACCAGCTAGATCTACTGTCTCTATTATATTATGACAGACCATCTAGATCTACTGTCTCTATTATATTATGACAGACCAGCTAGATCTACTGTCTCTATTATATTATGAAAGACCAGCTAGATATACTGTCTATATTATAATATGACAGACCAGCTAGATCTACTGTCTCTATTATATTATGACAGACCAGCTAGATCTAATGTCTCTATTATATTATGACAGACCAGCTAGATCTACTGTCTCTATTATATTATGACAGGCCAGCTAGATCTACTGTCTCTATTATATTATGACAGACCAGCTAGATCTACTGTCTCTATTATATTATGACAGACCAGCTAGATCTACAGCATCTATTATATTATGACAGACCAGCTAGATCTACTGTCTCTATTATATTATGACAGACCAGCTAGATATACTGTCTCTATTATAATATGACAGACCAGCTAGATCTACTGTCTCTATTATATTATGACAGACCAGCTAGATCTACAGTATCTATTATATTATGACAGACCAGCTAGATAGAATGTCTCTATTATGTTATGACAGACCAGCTAGATATACTGTCTCTATTATATAATGACAGATCAGCTAGATCGAATGTCTCTATTATATTATGACAGACCAGCTAGATCTAATGTCTCTATTATATTATGACAAACCAGCTAGATCTACTGTCTCTATTATATAATGACAGACCAGCTAGATCTACTGCCTCTATTATATTATGACAGACCAGCTAGATCTACAGTATCTATTATATTATGACAGACCAGCTAGATCTACTGTCTCTATTATATTATGACAGACCAGCTAGATATAATGTCTCTATTATATTATGACAGACCAGCTAGATATACTGTCTCTATTATATTATGACAGACCAGCTAGATCTACTGTCTCTTTTATATTATGACAGGCCAGCTAGATCTACTGTCTCTATTATATTATGACAGACCAGCTAGATCTACTGTCTCTATTATATTATGACAGACCAGCTAGATCTACTGTCTCTATTATATTATGACAGGCCAGCTAGATCTACTGTCTCTATTATATTATGACAGACCAGCTAGATCTAATGTCTCTATTACATTATGACAGACCAGCTAGATCTAATGTCTCTATTATATTATGACAGACCATCTAGATCTACAGTATCTATTATATTATGACAGGCCAGCTAGATCTACTGTCTCTATTATATTATGAAAGACCAGCTAGATCTAATGTCTCTATTATATTATGACAGACCAGCTAGATCTAATGTCTCTATTATATTATGACAGGCCAGCTAGATCTAATGTCTCTATTATATTATGACAGACCAGCTAGATCTAATGTCTCTATTATATTATGACAGACCAGCTAGATCTACAGTATCTATTATATTATGACAGACCAGCTAGATCTACTGTCTCTATTATATTATGACAGACCAGCTAGATCTACAGTATCTATTATATTATGACAGACCAGCTAGATCTAATGTCTCTATTATGTTATGACAGACCAGCTAGATATACTGTCTCTATTATATTATGACAGACCAGCTAGATCGAATGTCTTTATTATATTATGACAGACCAGCTAGATCTAATGTCTCTATTACATTATGACAGGCCAGCTAGATCTACTGTCTCTATTATATTATGACAGACCAGCTAGATCTAATGTCTCTATTATATAATGACAGACCAGCTTGATCTACTGCCTCTATTATATTATGACAGATCAGCTAGATCTAATGTCTCTATTATATTATGACAGACCAGCTAGATCTACTGTCTCTATTATATTATGACAGACCAGCTAGATATACTGTCTCTATTATATTATGACAGACCAGCTAGATCTAATGTCTCTATTTTATTATGACAGACCAGCTAGATCTACAGTATCTATTATATTATGACAGGCCAGCTAGATCTACTGTCTCTATTATATTATGACAGACCAGCTAGAACTAATGTCTCTATTACATTATGACAGACCAGCTAGATCGAATGTCTCTATTACATTATGACAGACCAGCTAGATCTAATGTCTCTATTATATTATGACAGACCAGCTAGATCTAATGTCTCTATTATATTATGACAGACCAGCTAGATCTAATGTCTCTATTATATTATGACAGACCAGCTAGATCTACTGTCTCTTTTATATTATGACAGGCCAGCTAGATCTACTGTCTCTATTATATTATGACAGACCAGCTAGATCTAATGTCTCTATTATATTATGACAGACCAGCTAGATCTACTGTCTCTATTATATTTTGACAGACCAGCTAGATCTACTGTCTCTATTATATTATGACAGACCAGCTAGATCTAATGTCTCTATTACATTATGACAGACCAGCTAGATCTAATGTCTCTATTATATTATGACAGACCAGCTAGATCTACTGTCTCTATTATATTATGACAGACCAGCTAGATCTACTGTCTCTATTATATTATGAAAGACCAGCTAGATATACTGTCTCTATTATATTATGACAGACCAGCTAGATCTAATGTCTCTATTACATTATGACAGGCCAGCTAGATCTACTGTCTCTATTATATTATGACAGACCAGCTAGATCTAATGTCTCTATTATATAATGACAGACCAGCTAGATCTACTGTCTCTATTATATTATGACAGATCAGCTAGATCTAATGTCTCTATTATATTATGACAGACCAGCTAGATCTACTGTCTCTATTATATTATGACACACCAGCTAGATATACTGTCTCTATCATATTATGACAGACCAGCTAGATCTAATGTCTCTATTATATTATGACAGACCAGCTAGATCTACAGTATCTATTATAGTATGACAGGCCAGCTAGATCTACTGTCTCTATTATATTATGACAGACCAGCTAGATCTAATGTCTCTATTACATTATGACAGACCAGCTAGATCGAATGTCTCTATTACATTATGACAGACCAGCTAGATCTAATGTCTCTATTATATTATGACAGACCAGCTAGATCTACTGTCTCTATTATATTATGACAGACCAGCTAGATCTAATGTCTCTATTATAATTTGACAGACCAGCTAGATCTACAGTATCTATTATATTATGACAGGCCAGCTAGATCTACTGTCTCTATTATATTATGACAGACCAGCTAGATATACTATCTCTATTATATTATGACAGACCAGCTAGATCTAATGTCTCTATTTTATTATGACAGACCAACTAGATCTACAGTATCTATTATATTATGACAGGCCAGCTAGATCTACTGTCTCTATTATATTATGACAGACCAGCTAGATCTAATGTCTCTATTATATTATGACAGACCAGCTAAATCTAGTGTCTCTATTACATTATGGCAGACCAGCTAGATCTAATGTCTCTATTATATTATGAAAGACCAGCTAGATCTAATGTCTCTATTATATTATGACATACCAGCTAGATCTAATGTCTGTATTACATTATGACAGGCCAGCTAGATCTAATGTCTCTATTATATTATGACAGACCAGCTAGATCTACTGTCTCTATTATATTATGACAGACCATCTAGATCTACAGTATCTACTATATTATGACAGACCTGCTAGATCTACTGTCTCTATTATATTATGAAAGACCAGCTAGATATACTGTCTATATTATAATATGACAGACCAGCTAGATCTACTGTCTCTATTATATTATGACAGACCAGCTAGATCTAATGTCTCTATTATATTATGACAGACCAGCTAGATCTACTGTCTCTATTATATTATGACAGACCAGCTAGATCTACTGTCTC
This sequence comes from Salvelinus alpinus, assembly GCF_045679555.1. Taxonomy (NCBI): domain Eukaryota; kingdom Metazoa; phylum Chordata; class Actinopteri; order Salmoniformes; family Salmonidae; genus Salvelinus; species Salvelinus alpinus. Next base: position 436,949 of record NC_092095.1, read on the forward strand.
TATTATATTATGACAGACCAGCTAGATCTACTGTCTCTATTATATTATGACAGACCAGCTAGATATAATGTCTCTATTATATTATGACAGACCAGCTAGATCTACTGTCTCTATTATATTATGACAGACCAGCTAGATCTACTGTCTCTTTTATATTATGACAGACCAGCTAGATCTACTGTCTCTATTATATTATGACAGACCAGCTAGATCTAATGTCTCTATTATATTATGACAGACCAGCTAGATCTACTGTCTCTATTATATTTTGACAGGCCAGCTAGATCTACTGTCTCTATTATATTATGACAGACCAGCTAGATCTAATGTCTCTATTACATTATGACAGGCCAGCTAGATCTAATGTCTCTATTATATTATGACAGACCATCTAGATCTACAGTATCTATTATATTATGACAGACCAGCTAGATCTACTGTCTCTATTATATTATGAAAGACCAGCTAGATATACTGTCTCTATTATATTATGACAGACCAGCTAGATCTAATGTCTCTATTATATTATGACAGACCAGCTAGATCTACTGTCTCTATTATATTATGACAGGCCAGCTAGATCTACTGTCTCTATTATATTATGACAGACGAGCTAGATCTACTGTCTCTATTATATTATGACAGACCAGCTAGATCTAATGTCTCTATTATATTATGACAGACCAGCTAGATCTACTGTCTCTATTATATTATGACAGACCAGCTAGATCTACTGTCTCTATTATATTATGACAGACGAGCTAGATCTACTGTCTCTATTATATTATGACAGACCAGCTAGATATAATGTCTCTATTATATTATGACAGACCAGCTAGATCTACTGTCTCTATTATATTATGACAGACCAGCTAGATCTACTGTCTCTTTTATATTATGACAGGCCAGCTAGATCTACTGTCTCTATTATATTATGACAGACCAGCTAGATCTAATGTCTCTATTATATTATGACAGACCAGCTAGATCTACTGTCTCTATTATATTTTGACAGGCCAGCTAGATCTACTGTCTCTATTATATTATGACAGACCAGCTAGATCTAATGTCTCTATTACATTATGACAGGCCAGCTAGATCTAATGTCTCTATTATATTATGACAGACCAGCTAGATCTACAGTCTCTATTATATTATGACAGACCAGCTAGATCTACTGTCTCTATTATATTATGACAGACCAGCTAGATATACTGTCTCTATTATATTATGACAGACCAGCTAGATCTAATGTCTCTATTACATTATGACAGGCCAGCTAGATCTAATGTCTCTATTATATTATGACAGACCAGCTAGATCTACTGTCTCTATTATGTTATGACAGACCATCTAGATCTACAGTATCTATTATATTATGACAGACCAGCTAGATCTACTGTCTCTATTATATTATGACAGACCAGCTAGATCTACAGTATCTATTATATTATGACAGACCAGCTAGATCGAATGTCTCTATTATGTTATGACAGACCAGCTAGATATACTGTCTCTATTATATAATGACAGATCAGCTAGATCGAATGTCTTTATTATATTATGACAGACCAGCTAGATCTAATGTCTCTATTACATTATGACAGGCCAGCTAGATCTACTGTCTCTATTATATTATGACAGACCAGCTAGATCTAATGTCTCTATTATATTATGACAGACCAGCTAGATCTACTGTCTCTATTATATTATGACAGACCAGCTAGATCTAATGTCTCTATTATATTATGACAGACCAGCTAGATCTACTGTCTCTATTATATTATGACAGACCAGCTAGATATACTGTCTCTATTATATTATGACAGACCAGCTAGATCTAATGTCTCTATTATATTATGACAGACCAGCTAGATCTACAGTATCTATTATAGTATGACAGGCCAGCTAGATCTACTGTCTCTATTATATTATGACAGACCAGCTAGAACTAATGTCTCTATTACATTATGACAGACCAGCTAGATCGAATGTCTCTATTACATTATGACAGACCAGCTAGATCTACTGTCTCTATTATATTATGACAGACCAGCTAGATATACTGTCTCTATTATATTATGACAGACCAGCTAGATCTAATGTCTCTATTATATTTTGACAGACCAGCTAGATCTACAGTATCTATTATATTATGACAGGCCAGCTAGATCTACTGTCTCTATTATATTATGACAGACCAGCTAGATATACTATCTCTATTATATTATGACAGACCAGCTAGATCTAATGTCTCTATTTTATTATGACAGACCAACTAGATCTACAGTATCTATTATATTATGACAGGCCAGCTAGATCTACTGTCTCTATTATATTATGACAGACCAGCTAGATCTAATGTCTCTATTATATTATGACAGACCAGCTAGATCTAATGTCTCTATTATATTATGGCAGACCAGCTAGATCTAATGTCTCTATTATATTATGACAGACCAGCTAGATCTACTGTCTCTATTATATTATGACATACCAGCTAGATCTAATGTCTCTATTACATTATGACAGACCAGCTAGATCTAATGTCTCTATTATATTATGACAGACCAGCTAGATCTACTGTCTCTATTATATTATGACAGACCAGCTAGATCTACTGTATCTATTATATTATGACAGACCTGCTAGATCTACTGTCTCTATTATATTATGAAAGACCAGCTAGATATACTGTCTATATTATAATATGACAGACCAGCTAGATCTACTGTCTCTATTATATTATGACAGACCAGCTAGATCTAATGTCTCTATTATATTATGACAGACCAGCTAGATCTACTGTCTCTATTATATTATGACAGGCCAGCTAGATCTACTGTCTCTATTATATTATGACAGACCAGCTAGATCTACTGTCTCTATTATATTATGACAGACCAGCTAGATCTAATGTCTCTATTATATTATGACAGACCAGCTAGATCTACTGTCTCTATTATATTATGACAGGCCAGCTAGATCTACTGTCTCTATTATATTATGACAGACCAGCTAGATCTACTGTCTCTATTATATTATGACAGACCAGCTAGATCTACTGTCTCTATTATATTATGACAGACCAGCTAGATCTACTGTCTCTATTATATTATGAAAGACCAGCTAGATATACTGTCTCTATTATAATATGACAGACCAGCTAGATCTACTGTCTCTATTATATTATGACAGACCAGCTAGATCTACATGTATCTATTATATTATGACAGACCAGCTAGATAGAATTTCTCTATTATGTTATGACAGACCAGCTAGATCTACTGCCTCTATTATATTATGACAGACCAGCTAGATCTACAGTATCTATTATATTATGACAGACGAGCTAGATCTACTGTCTCTATTATATTATGACAGACCAGCTAGATATAATGTCTCTATTATATTATGACAGACCAGCTAGATATACTGTCTCTATTATATTATGACAGACCAGCTAGATCTACTGTCTCTTTTATATTATGACAGGCCAGCTAGATCTACTGTCTCTATTATATTATGACAGACCAGCTAGATCTAATGTCTCTATTATATTATGACAGACCAGCTAGATCTACTGTCTCTATTATATTTTGACAGGCCAGCTAGATCTACTGTCTCTATTATATTATGACAGACCAGCTAGATCTAATGTCTCTATTACATTATGACAGACCAGCTAGATCTAATGTCTCTATTATATTATGACAGACCATCTAGATCTACAGTATCTATTATATTATGACAGACCAGCTAGATCTACTGTCTCTATTATATTATGACAGACCAGCTAGATCTACTGTCTCTATTATATTATGACAGACCAGCTAGATCTAATGTCTCTATTACATTATGACAGGCCAGCTAGATCTAATGTCTCTATTATATTATGACAGACCAGCTAGATCTACTGTCTCTATTATATTATGACAGACCAGCTAGATCTACAGTATCTATTATATTATGACAGACCAGCTAGATCTACTGTCTCTATTATATTATGACAGACCAGCTAGATCTACAGTATCTATTATATTATGACAGACCAGCTAGATCTACAGTCTCTATTATATTATGACAGACCAGCTAGATCTAATGTCTCTATTATGTTATGACAGACCAGCTAGATATACTGTCTCTATTATATAATGACAGATCAGCTAGATCTAATGTCTCTATTATATTATGACAGACCAGCTAGATCTACTGTCTCTATTATATTTTGACAGGCCAGCTAGATCTACTGTCTCTATTATATTATGACAGACCAGCTAGATCTAATGTCTCTATTACATTATGACAGACCAGCTAGATCTAATGTCTCTATTATATTATGACAGACCATCTAGATCTACAGTATCTATTATATTATGACAGACCAGCTAGATCTACTGTCTCTATTATATTATGACAGACCAGCTAGATATACTGTCTCTATTATATTATGACAGACCAGCTAGATCTAATGTCTCTATTACATTATGACAGGCCAGCTAGATCTAATGTCTCTATTATATTATGACAGACCAGCTAGATCTAATGTCTCTATTATATTATGACAGACCAGCTAGATCTAATGTCTCTATTACATTATGACAGACCAGCTAGATCGAATGTCTCTATTACATTATGACAGACCAGCTAGATCTAATGTCTCTATTATATTATGACAGACCAGCTAGATATACTGTCTCTATTATATTATGACAGACCAGCTAGATCTAATGTCTCTATTAAATTATGACAGACCAGCTAGATCTACAGTATCTATTATATTATGACAGGCCAGCTAGATCTACTGTCTCTATTATATTATGACAGACCAGCTAGATATACTATCTCTATTATATTATGACAGACCAGCTAGATCTAATGTCTCTATTTTATTATGACAGACCAACTAGATCTACAGTATCTATTATATTATGACAGGCCAGCTAGATCTACTGTCTCTATTATATTATGACAGACCAGCTAGATCTAATGTCTCTATTATATTATGACAGACCAGCTAGATCTAATGTCTCTATTACATTATGACAGACCAGCTAGATCTAATGTCTCTATTATATTATGACAGACCAGCTAGATCTAATGTCTCTATTACATTATGACAGACCAGCTAGATCTAATGTCTGTATTATATTATGACAGACCAGCTAGATCTAATGTCTCTATTATATTATGACAGACCAGCTAGATCTACTGTCTCTATTATATTATGACAGACCAGCTAGATCTACTGTCTCTATTATATTATGACAGACCAGCTAGATCTACTGTCTCTATTATATTATGAAAGACCAGCTAGATCTACTGTCTCTATTATATTATGACAGACCAGCTAGATCTACTGTCTCTATTATATTATGACAGACCAGCTAGATCTAATGTCTCTATTATATTATGACAGACCAGCTAGATCTAATGTCTCTATTATATTATGACAGGCCAGCTAGATCTACTGTCTCTATTATATTATGACAGACCAGCTAGATCTACTGTCTCTATTATATTATGACAGACCAGCTAGATCTAATGTCTCTATTATATTATGACAGACCAGCTAGATCTACTGTCTCTATTATATTATGACAGGCCAGCTAGATCTACTGTCTCTATTATATTATGACAGACCAGCTAGATCTACTGTCTCTATTATATTATGACAGACCAGCTAGATCTACAGTCTCTATTATATTATGACAGACCAGCTAGATCTACTGTCTCTATTATATTATGAAAGACCAGCTAGATATACTGTCTCTATTATAATATGACAGACCAGCTAGATCTACTGTCTCTATTATATTATGACAGACCAGCTAGATCTACATTATCTATTATATTATGACAGGCCAGCTAGATAGAATTTCTCTATTATATTATGACAGACCAGCTAGATCTACTGTCTCTATTATATTATGACAGACCAGCTAGATCTACTGTCTCTATTATATTATGACAGACCAGCTAGATCTACTGTCTCTATTATATTATGACAGACCAGCTAGATATAATGTCTCTATTATATTATGACAGACCAGCTAGATCTACTGTCTCTATTATATTATGACAGACCAGCTAGATCTACTGTCTCTTTTATATTATGACAGGCCAGCTAGATCTACTGTCTCTATTATATTATGACAGACCAGCTAGATCTACTGTCTCTATTATATTATGACAGACCAGCTAGATCTACTGTCTCTATTATATTTTGACAGGCCAGCTAGATCTACTGTCTCTATTATATTATGACAGACCAGCTAGATCTACTGTCTCTATTATATTATGACAGGCCAGCTAGATCTAATGTCTCTATTATATTATGACAGACCATCTAGATCTACAGTATCTATTATATTATGACAGACCAGCTAGATCTACTGTCTCTATTATATTATGACAGACCAGCTAGATATACTGTCTCTATTATATTATGACAGGCCAGCTAGATCTAATGTCTCTATTATATTATGACAGACCAGCTAGATCTACTGTCTCTATTATGTTATGACAGACCAGCTAGATCTACAGTATCTATTATATTATGACAGACCAGCTAGATCTACTGTCTCTATTATATTATGACAGACCAGCTAGATCTACAGTCTCTATTATATTATGACAGACCAGCTAGATCTACAGTATCTATTATATTATGACAGACCAGCTAGATCGAATGTCTCTATTATGTTATGACAGACCAGCTAGATATACTATTATATTATGACAGACCAGCTAGATCAGTATCTATTATATTATGACAGGCCAGCTAGATCTACTGTCTCTATTATATTATGACAGACCAGCTAGATATACTGTCTCTATTATATTATGACAGACCATCTAGATCTACAGTATCTATTATATTATGACAGACCAGCTAGATCTACTGTCTCTATTATATTATGAAAGACCAGCTAGATATACTGTCTCTATTATATTATGACAGACCAGCTAGATCTAATGTCTCTATTACATTATGACAGACCAGCTAGATCTAATGTCTCTATTATATTATGACAGACCAGCTAGATCTACTGTCTCTATTATGTTATGACAGACCAGCTAGATCTACAGTATCTATTATATTATGACAGACCAGCTAGATCTACTGTCTCTATTATATTATGACAGACCAGCTAGATCTAATGTCTCTATTATATTATGACAGACCAGCTAGATCTAATGTCTCTATTATATTATGACAGACCAGCTAGATCTAATGTCTCTATTATGTTATGACAGACCAGCTAGATATACTGTCTCTATTATATTATGACAGACCAGCTAGATCTAATGTCTCTATTATATTATGACAGACCAGCTAGATCTAATGTCTCTATTATATTATGACAGACCAGCTAGATCTACTGTCTCTATTATATAATGACAGACCAGCTAGATCTACTGTCTCTATTATATTATGACAGACCAGCTAGATCTACAGTCTCTATTATATTATGACAGACCAGCTAGATCTACTGTCTCTATTATATTATGACAGACCAGCTAGATATAATGTCTCTATTATATTATGACAGACCAGCTAGATATACTGTCTCTATTATATTATGACAGACCAGCTAGATATACTGTCTCTATTATATTATGACAGACCAGCTAGATCTACTGTCTCTATTATATTATGACAGACCAGCTAGATCTACTGTCTCTATTATATTATGACAGACCAGCTAGATCTAATGTCTCTATTATATTATGACAGACCAGCTAGATCTACTGTCTCTACTATATTATGACAGACCAGCTAGATCTACTGTCTCTATTTTATTATGACAGACCAGCTAGATCTACAGTATCTATTATATTATGACAGACCAGCTAGATCTAATGTCTCTATTATAATTTGACAGACCAGCTAGATCTACAGTATCTATTATATTATGACAGGCCAGCTAGATCTACTGTCTCTATTATATTATGACAGACCAGCTAGATATACTATCTCTATTATATTATGACAGACCAGCTAGATCTAATGTCTCTATTTTATTATGACAGACCAACTAGATCTACAGTATCTATTATATTATGACAGGCCAGCTAGATCTACTGTCTCTATTATATTATGACAGACCAGCTAGATCTAATGTCTCTATTATATTATGACAGACCAGCTAAATCTAATGTCTCTATTATATTATGACAGACCAGCTAGATCTAATGTCTCTATTATATTATGACAGACCAGCTAGATCTACTGTCTCTATTATATTATGACATACCAGCTAGATCTAATGTCTCTATTACATTATGACAGACCAGCTAGATCTAATGTCTCTATTATATTATGACAGACCAGCTAGATCTACTGTCTCTATTATATTATGACAGACCAGCTAGATCTACAGTATCTATTATATTATGACAGACCTGCTAGATCTACTGTCTCTATTATATTATGAAAGACCAGCTAGATATACTGTCTATATTATATTATGACAGACCAGCTAGATATACTGTCTCTATTATATTATGACAGACCAGCTAGATCTAATGTCTCTATTATATTATGACAGACCAGCTAGATCTACTGTCTCTATTATATTATGACAGGCCAGCTAGATCTACTGTCTCTATTATATTATGACAGACCAGCTAGATCTACTGTCTCTATTATATTATGACAGACCAGCTAGATCTAATGTCTCTATTATATTATGACAGACCAGCTAGATCTACTGTCTCTATTATATTATGACAGGCCAGCTAGATCTACTGTCTCTATTATATTATGACAGACCAGCTAGATCTACTGTCTCTATTATATTATGACAGACCAGCTAGATCTACTGTCTCTATTATATTATGACAGACCAGCTAGATCTACTGTCTCTATTATATTATGAAAGACCAGCTAGATATACTGTCTCTATTATATTATGACAGACCAGCTAGATCTACTGTCTCTATTATATTATGACAGACCAGCTAGATCTACATTATCTATTATATTATGACAGACCAGCTAGATCTACTGTCTCTATTATATTATGACAGACCAGCTAGATCTACTGTCTCTATTATATTATGACAGACCAGCTAGATCTACAGTATCTATTATATTATGACAGACCAGCTAGATCTACTGTCTCTATTATATTATGACAGACCAGCTAGATATAATGTCTCTATTATATTATGACAGACCAGCTAGATCTACTGTCTCTATTATATTATGACAGACCAGCTAGATCTACTGTCTCTTTTATATTATGACAGGCCAGCTAGATCTACTGTCTCTATTATATTATGACAGACCAGCTAGATCTAATGTCTCTATTATATTATGACAGACCAGCTAGATCTACTGTCTCTATTATATTATGACAGGCCAGCTAGATCTACTGTCTCTATTATATTATGACAGACCAGCTAGATCTAATGTCTCTATTATATTATGACAGACCAGCTAGATCTAATGTCTCTATTATATTATGACAGACCATCTAGATCTACAGTATCTATTATATTATGACAGACCAGCTAGATCTACTGTCTCTATTATATTATGAAAGACCAGCTAGATATACTGTCTCTATTATATTATGACAGACCAGCTAGATCTAATGTCTCTATTACATTATGACAGACCAGCTAGATCTAATGTCTCTATTATATTATGACAGACCAGCTAGATCTACTGTCTCTATTATGTTATGACAGACCAGCTAGATCTACAGTATCTATTATATTATGACAGACCAGCTAGATCTACTGTCTCTATTATATTATGACAGACCAGCTAGATCTACAGTATCTATTATATTATGACAGACCAGCTAGATCTACAGTATCTATTATATTATGACAGACCAGCTAGATCGAATGTCTCTATTATGTTATGACAGACCAGCTAGATATACTGTCTCTATTATATAATGACAGATCAGCTAGATCGAATGTCTTTATTATATTATGACAGACCAGCTAGATCTACAGTATCTATTATATTATGACAGGCCAGCTAGATCTACTGTCTCTATTATATTATGACAGACCAGCTAGATATACTGTCTCTATTATATTATGACAGACCAGCTAGATCTACTGTCTCTATTATATTATGACAGACCAGCTAGATCTACTGTCTCTATTATATTATGAAAGACCAGCTAGATATACTGTCTCTATTATATTATGACAGACCAGCTAGATCTAATGTCTCTATTACATTATGACAGGCCAGCTAGATCTAATGTCTCTATTATATTATGACAGACCAGCTAGATCTACTGTCTCTATTATGTTATGACAGACCATCTAGATCTACAGTATCTATTATATTATGACAGACCAGCTAGATCTACTGTCTCTATTATATTATGACAGACCAGCTAGATCTACAGTATCTATTATATTATGACAGACCAGCTAGATCTACAGTATCTATTATATTATGACAGACCAGCTAGATCGAATGTCTCTATTATGTTATGACAGACCAGCTAGATCTACTGTCTCTATTATATAATGACAGACCAGCTAGATCTACTGCCTTTATTATATTATGACAGACCAGCTAGATCTAATGTCTGTATTATATTATGACAGACCAGCTAGATCTACTGTCTCTATTATATTATGACAGACCAGCTAGATCTACTGTCTCTATTATATTATGACAGACCAGCTAGATCTACTGTCTCTATTATATTATGACAGACCAGCTAGATCTACTGTCTCTATTATATTATGACAGACCAGCTAGATATAATGTCTCTATTATATTATGACAGACCAGCTAGATCTAATGTCTCTATTATATTATGACAGACCAGCTAGATATACTGTCTCTATTATATTATGACAGACCAGCTAGATCTACTGTCTCTATTATATTATGACAGGCGAGCTAGATCTACTGTCTCTATTATATTATGACAGACCAGCTAGATCTAATGTCTCTATTATATTATGACAGACCAGCTAGATCTACTGTCTCTATTATATTATGACAGGCCAGCTAGATCTACTGTCTCTATTTTATTATGACAGACCAGCTAGATCTACTGTCTCTATTATATTATGACAGACCAGCTAGATCTAATGTCTCTATTATAATTATGACAGACCAGCTAGATCTACAGTATCTATTATATTATGACAGGCCAGCTAGATCTACTGTCTCTATTATATTATGACAGACCAGCTAGATCTACAGTATCTATTATATTATGACAGACCAGCTAGATCTACAGTCTCTATTATATTATGACAGACCAGCTAGATCTAATGTCTCTATTATGTTATGACAGACCAGCTAGATCTACTGTCTCTATTATATTATGACAGACCAGCTAGATCTAATGTCTTTATTATATTATGACAGACCAGCTAGATCTACTGTCTCTATTATATTATGACAGACCAGCTAGATCTACTGTCTCTATTATATTATGACAGACCAGCTAGATCTACTGTCTCTATTATATTATGACAGACCATCTAGATCTACAGTATCTATTATATTATGACAGACCAGCTAGATCTACTGTCTCTATTATATTATGAAAGACCAGCTAGATATACTGTCTCTATTATATTATGACAGACCAGCTAGATCTAATGTCTCTATTACATTATGACAGGCCAGCTAGATCTAATGTCTCTATTATATTATGACAGACCAGCTAGATCTACTGTCTCTATTATGTTATGACAGACCAGCTAGATCTACAGTATCTATTATATTATGACAGACCAGCTAGATCTACTGTCTCTATTATATTATGACAGACCAGCTAGATCTACTGTCTCTATTATATTATGACAGACCAGCTAGATCTACAGTATCTATTATATTATGACAGACCAGCTAGATCGAATGTCTCTATTATGTTATGACAGACCAGCTAGATATACTGTCTCTATTATATAATGACAGATCAGCTAGATCTAATGTCTTTATTATATTATGACAGACCAGCTAGATCTAATGTCTCTATTATATTATGACAGACCAGCTAGATCTACTGTCTCTATTATATAATGACAGACCAGCTAGATCTACTGCCTCTATTATATTATGACAGACCAGCTAGATCTACAGTATCTATTATATTATGACAGACCAGCTAGATCTACTGTCTCTATTATATTATGACAGACCAGCTAGATATAATGTCTCTATTATATTATGACAGACCAGCTAGATCTACTGTCTCTATTATATTATGACAGACCAGCTAGATATACTGTCTCTATTATATTATGACAGACCAGCTAGATATACTGTCTCTATTATATTATGACAGGCCAGCTAGATCTACTGTCTCTATTATATTATGACAGACCAGCTAGATCTAATGTCTCTATTATATTATGACAGACCAGCTAGATCTACTGTCTCTATTATATTATGACAGGCCAGCTAGATCTACTGTCTCTATTATATTATGACAGACCAGCTAGATCTACAGTATCTATTATATTATGACAGACCAGCTAGATCTAATGTCTCTATTATATTATGACAGACCAGCTAGATCTAATGTCTCTATTATATTATGACAGGCCAGCTAGATCTACTGTCTCTATTATATTATGACAGACCAGCTAGATATACTGTCTCTATTATATTATGACAGACCAGCTAGATCTAATGTCTCTATTATATTATGACAGACCAGCTAGATCTACAGTCTCTATTATATTATGACAGACCAGCTAGATCTAATGTCTCTATTATATTATGACAGACCAGCTAGATCTAATGTCTCTATTATATTATGACAGACCAGCTAAATCTAATGTCTCTATTACATTATGACAGACCAGCTAGATCTAATGTCTCTATTATATTATGACAGACCAGCTAGATCTAATGTCTCTATTATATTATGACATACCAGCTAGATCTAATGTCTCTATTACATTATGACAGACCAGCTAGATCTAATGTCTCTATTATATTATGACAGACCAGCTAGATCTACTGTCTCTATTATATTATGACAGACCATCTAGATCTACAGTATCTATTATATTATGACAGACCAGCTAGATCTACTGTCTCTATTATATTATGACAGACCAGCTAGATATACTGTCTCTATTATATTATGACAGACCAGCTAGATCTACTGTCTCTATTATATTATGACAGACCAGCTAGATCTAATGTCTCTATTATATTATGACAGACCAGCTAGATCTACTGTCTCTATTATATTATGACAGGCCAGCTAGATCTACTGTCTCTATTATATTATGACAGACCAGCTAGATCTACTGTCTCTATTATATTATGACAGACCAGCTAGATCTAATGTCTCTATTATATTATGACAGACCAGCTAGATCTACTGTCTCTATTATATTATGACAGGCCAGCTAGATCTACTGTCTCTATTATATTATGACAGACCAGCTAGATCTACTGTCTCTATTATATTATGACAGACCAGCTAGATCTAATGTCTCTATTATATTATGACAGACCAGCTAGATCTACTGTCTCTATTATATTATGAAAGACCAGCTAGATCTACTGTCTCTATTATATTATGACAGACCAGCTAGATCTACTGTCTCTATTATATTATGACAGACCAGCTAGATCTAATGTCTCTATTATATTATGACAGACCAGCTAGATCTAATGTCTCTATTATGTTATGACAGACCAGCTAGATCTACTGTCTCTATTATATTATGACAGACCAGCTAGATCTACAGTATCTATTATATTATGACAGACCAGCTAGATCTACTGTCTCTATTATATTATGACAGACCAGCTAGATATAATGTCTCTATTATATTATGACAGACCAGCTAGATCTACTGTCTCTATTATATTATGACAGACCAGCTAGATCTACTGTCTCTATTATATTATGACAGACCAGCTAGATCTACTGTCTCTATTATATTATGACAGACCAGCTAGATCTAATGTCTCTATTATATTATGACAGACCAGCTAGATCTACTGTCTCTATTATATTTTGACAGACCAGCTAGATCTACTGTCTCTATTATATTATGACAGACCAGCTAGATCTAATGTCTCTATTACATTATGACAGACCAGCTAGATCTAATGTCTCTATTATATTATGACAGACCATCTAGATCTACAGTATCTATTATATTATGACAGACCAGCTAGATCTACTGTCTCTATTATATTATGACAGACCAGCTAGATCTACTGTCTCTATTATATTATGACAGACCAGCTAGATCTAATGTCTCTATTACATTATGACAGACCAGCTAGATCTAATGTCTCTATTACATTATGACAGACCAGCTAGATCTACTGTCTCTATTATGTTATGACAGACCAGCTAGATCTACAGTATCTATTATATTATGACAGACCAGCTAGATCTACTGTCTCTATTATATTATGACAGACCAGCTAGATCTACTGTCTCTATTATATTATGACAGACCAGCTAGATCTACAGTCTCTATTATATTATGACAGACCAGCTAGATCGAATGTCTCTATTATGTTATGACAGACCAGCTAGATATACTGTCTCTATTATATAATGACAGACCAGCTAGATCGAATGTCTCTATTATATTATGACAGACCAGCTAGATCTAATGTCTCTATTATATTATGACAGACCAGCTAGATCTACTGTCTCTATTATATTATGACAGACCAGCTAGATATACTGTCTCTATTATATTATGACAGACCAGCTAGATCTAGAGTATCTATTATATTATGACAGACCAGCTAGATCTACTGTCTCTATTATATTATGAAAGACCAGCTAGATCTACTGTCTCTATTATATTATGACAGACCAGCTAGATCTAATGTCTCTATTACATTATGACAGGCCAGCTAGATCTAATGTCTCTATTATATTATGACAGACCAGCTAGATCTACTGTCTCTATTATGTTATGACAGACCATCTAGATCTACAGTATCTATTATATTATGACAGACCAGCTAGATCTACTGTCTCTATTATATTATGACAGACCAGCTAGATCTACTGTCTCTATTATATTATGACAGACCAGCTAGATCTACAGTATCTATTATATTATGACAGACCAGCTAGATCGAATGTCTCTATTATGTTATGACAGACCAGCTAGATATACTGTCTCTATTATATAATGACAGATCAGCTAGATCGAATGTCTTTATTATATTATGACAGACCAGCTAGATCTAATGTCTCTATTATATTATGACAGACCAGCTAGATCTACTGTCTCTATTATATAATGACAGACCAGCTAGATCTACTGCCTCTATTATATTATGACAGACCAGCTAGATCTACAGTATCTATTATATTATGACAGACCAGCTAGATCTACTGTCTCTATTATATTATGACAGACCAGCTAGATATAATGTCTCTATTATATTATGACAGACCAGCTAGATATACTGTCTCTATTATATTATGACAGACCAGCTAGATATACTGTCTCTATTATATTATGACAGACCAGCTAGATATACTGTCTCTTTTATATTATGACAGGCGAGCTAGATCTACTGTCTCTATTATATTATGACAGACCAGCTAGATCTAATGTCTCTATTATATTATGACAGACCAGCTAGATCTACTGTCTCTACTATATTATGACAGGCCAGCTAGATCTACTGTCTCTATTTTATTATGACAGACCAGCTAGATCTACAGTATCTATTATATTATGACAGACCAGCTAGATCTAATGTCTCTATTACATTATGACAGACCAGCTAGATCTACTGTCTCTATTATATTATGACAGACCAGCTAGATCTAATGTCTCTATTACATTATGACAGACCAGCTAGATCTAATGTCTCTATTATATTATGACAGACCAGCTAGATCTAATGTCTCTATTATATTATGACAGACCAGCTAGATCTACTGTCTCTATTATATTATGACAGACCAGCTAGATCTAATGTCTCTATTACATTATGACAGACCAGCTAGATCTACAGTTTCTATTATATTATGACAGACCAGCTAGATCTACTGTCTCTATTATATTATGACAGACCAGCTAGATCTAATGTCTCTATTATATTATGACAGACCAGCTAGATCTACTGTCTCTATTATATTATGACAGACCAGCTAGATCTAATGTCTCTATTATATTATGACAGACCAGCTAGATCTAATGTCTCTATTATATTATGACAGACCAGCTAGATCTAATGTCTCTATTATATTATGACAGACCAGCTAGATCTACTGTCTCTATTATATATATGACAGACCAGCTAGATCTACTGTCTCTATTATATTATGACAGACCAGCTAGATCTAATGTCTCTATTACATTATGACAGACCAGCTAGATCTACTGTCTCTATTATATAATGACAGACCAGCTAGATCTACTGTCTCTATTATATTATGACAGACCAGCTAGATATACTGTCTCTATTATATTATGACAGACCAGCTAGATCTAATGTCTCTATTATATTATGACAGACCAGCTAGATCTAATGTCTCTATTATATTATGACAGACCAGCTAGATCTACTGTCTCTATTATATTATGACAGGCCAGCTAGATCTACTGTCTCTATTATATTATGACAGACCAGCTAGATCTAATGTCTCTATTATATTATGACAGACCAGCTAGATCTAATGTCTCTATTATATTATGACAGACCAGCTAGATCTACTGTCTCTATTATATTATGACAGACCAGCTAGATCTAATGTCTCTATTATATTATGACAGACCAGCTAGATCTAATGTCTCTATTATATTATGACAGACCAGCTAGATCTACTGTCTCTATTATATTATGACAGACCAGCTAGATCTAATGTCTCTATTACATTATGACAGACCAGCTAGATCTACAGTTTCTATTATATTATGACAGACCAGCTAGATCTACTGTCTCTATTATATTATGACAGACCAGCTAGATCTAATGTCTCTATTATATTATGACAGACCAGCTAGATCTACTGTCTCTATTATAAAATGACAGACCAGCTAGATCTACTGCCTCTATTATATTATGACAGACCAGCTAGATCTAATGTCTCTATTATATTATGACAGACCAGCTAGATCTACTGTCTCTATTATATTATGACAGACCAGCTAGATCTACTGTCTCTATTATATTATGACAGACCAGCTAGATCTAATGTCTCTATTATATTATGACAGACCAGCTAGATCTAATGTCTCTATTATATTATGACAGACCAGCTAGATCTACTGTCTCTATTATAAAATGACAGACCAGCTAGATCTACTGTCTCTATTATATTATGACAGACCAGCTAGATCTAATGTCTCTATTATATTATGACAGACCAGATAGATCTAATGTCTCTATTATATTATGACAGACCAGCTAGATCTAATGTCTCTATTATATTATGACAGACCAGCTAGATCTAATGTCTCTATTATATTATGACAGGCCAGCTAGATCTACTGTCTCTATTATATTATGACAGACCAGCTAGATATACTGTCTCTATTATATTATGACAGACCAGCTAGATCTAATGTCTCTATTATATTATGACAGACCAGCTAGATCTAATGTCTCTATTATATTATGACAGACCAGCTAGATCTACTGTCTCTATTATATTATGACAGACCAGCTAGATCTAATGTCTATATTATATTATGACAGACCAGCTAGATCTACAGTATCTATTACATTATGACAGACCAGCTAGATCTACTGTCTCTATTATATTATGACAGACCAGCTAGATCTAATGTCTCTATTATATTATGACAGACCAGCTAGATCTACTGTCTCTATTATAAAATGACAGACCAGCTAGATCTACTTCCTCTATTATATTATGACAGACCAGCTAGATCTAATGTCTCTATTATATTATGACAGACCAGCTAGATCTACTGTCTCTATTATATTATGACAGACCAGCTAGATCTAATGTCTCTATTACATTATGACAGACCAGCTAGATCTACTGCCTCTATTATATTATGACAGACCAGCTAGATCTAATGTCTCTATTATATTATGACAGACCAGCTAGATCTAAAGTATCTATTATATTATGACAGACCAGCTAGATCTACTGTCTCTATTATATTATGACAGACCAGCTAGATCTAATGTCTCTATTATATTATGACAGACCAGCTAGATCTAATGTCTCTATTATATTATGACAGACCAGCTAGATCTAATGTCTCTATTATATTATGACAGACCAGCTAGATCTACAGTTTCTATTATATTATGACAGACCAGCTAGATCTACTGTCTCTATTATATTATGACAGACCAGCTAGATCTAATGTCTCTATTACATTATGACAGACCAGCTAGATCTAATGTCTCTATTATATAATGACAGACCAGCTAGATCTACTACCTCTATTATATTATGACAGACCAGCTAGATCTAATGTCTCTATTATATTATGACAGACCAGCTAGATCTACTGTCTCTATTATATTATGACAGACCAGCTAGATCTACTGTCTCTATTATATTATGACAGACCAGCTAGATCTAATGTCTCTATTATATTATGACAGACCAGCTAGATCTACTGTCTCTATTATATAATGACAGACCAGCTAGATCTACTGCCTCTATTATATTATGACAGACCAGCTAGATCTAATGTCTCTATTATATTATGACAGACCAGCTAGATCTACTGTCTCTATTATATTATGACAGACCAGCTAGATCTAATGTCTCTATTACATTATGACAGACCAGCTAGATCTACATGTCTCTATTATATTATGACAGACCAGCTAGATCTACTGTCTCTATTATATTATGACAGACCAGCTAGATATACTGTCTCTATTATATTATGACAGACCAGCTAGATCTAATGTCTCTATTATATTATGACAGACCAGCTAGATCTAATGTCTCTATTATATTATGACAGACCAGCTAGATCTACTGTCTCTATTATATTATGACAGACCAGCTAGATCTAATGTCTCTATTATATTATGACAGACCAGCTAGATCTACAGTATCTATTATATTATGACAGACCAGCTAGATCTAATGTCTCTATTACATTATGACAGACCAGCTAGATCTACTGTCTCTATTATATTATGACAGACCAGCTAGATCTAATGTCTCTATTATATTATGACAGACCAGCTAGATCTAATGTCTCTATTATATTATGACAGACCAGCTAGATCTAATGTCTCTATTATATTATGACAGACCAGCTAGATCTACTGTCTCTATTATATTATGACAGACCAGCTAGATCTAATGTCTCTATTACATTATGACAGACCAGCTAGATCTACATGTTTCTATTATATTATGACAGACCAGCTAGATATACTGTCTCTATTATATTATGACAGACCAGCTAGATCTAATGTCTCTATTACATTATGACAGACCAGCTAGATCTAATGTCTCTATTATATTATGACAGACCAGCTAGATCTACTGTCTCTATTATATTATGACAGACCAGCTAGATCTACTGTCTCTATTATATTATGACAGACCAGCTAGATCTACTGTCTCTATTATATTATGACAGACCAGCTAGATCTACTGTCTCTATTATATAATGACAGACCAGCTAGATCTACTGCCTCTATTATATTATGACAGACCAGCTAGATCTACTGTCTCTATTATATTATGACAGACCAGCTAGATCTAATGTCTCTATTATATTATGACAGACCAGCTAGATCTAATGTCTCTATTATATTATGACAGACCAGCTAGATCTACTGTCTCTATTATATTATGACAGACCAGCTAGATCTACTGTCTCTATTATATTATGACAGACCAGCTAGATCTAATGTCTCTATTATATTATGACAGACCAGCTAGATCTAATGTCTCTATTATATTATGACAGACCAGCTAGATATACTGTCTCTATTATATATATGACAGACCAGCTAGATCTACTGTCTCTATTATATTATGACAGACCAGCTAGATCTAATGTCTCTATTATATTATGACAGACCAGCTAGATCTACTGTCTCTATTATAAAATGACAGACCAGCTAGATCTACTGCCTCTATTATATTATGACAGACCAGCTAGATCTAATGTCTCTATTATATTATGACAGACCAGCTAGATCTAATGTCTCTATTATATTATGACAGACCAGCTAGATCTAGTGTCTCTATTATATTATGACAGACCAGCTAGATCTACTGTCTCTATTATATTATGACAGACCAGCTAGATCTACTGTCTCTATTATATTATGACAGACCAGCTAGATCTACTGTCTCTATTATATTATGACAGACCAGCTAGATCTAATGTCTCTATTATATTATGACAGACCAGCTAGATATACTGTCTCTATTATATTATGACAGACCAGCTAGATCTAATGTCTCTATTATATTATGACAGACCAGCTAGATCTAATGTCTCTATTATATTATGACAGACCAGCTAGATCTAATGTATCTATTATATTATGACAGACCAGCTAGATCTAATGTCTCTATTACATTATGACAGACCAGCTAGATCGAATGTCTCTATTACATTATGACAGACCAGCTAGATCTAATGTCTCTATTATATAATGACAGACCAGCTAGATCTACTGTCTCTATTATATTATGACAGACCAGCTAGATCTAATGTCTCTATTATATTATGACAGACCAGCTAGATCTACATGTCTCTATTATATTATGACAGACCAGCTAGATCTAATGTCTCTATTACATTATGACAGACCAGCTAGATCTACTGCCTCTATTATATTATGACAGACCAGCTAGATCTAATGTCTCTATTATATTATGACAGACCAGCTAGATCTAATGTCTCTATTACATTATGACAGACCAGCTAGATCTAATGTCTCTATTATATTATGACAGACCAGCTAGATCTACTGTCTCTATTATATTATGACAGACCAGCTAGATCTAATGTCTCTATTACATTATGACAGACCAGCTAGATCTAATGTCTCTATTATATTATGACAGACCAGCTAGATCTACATGTCTCTATTATATTATGACAGACCAGCTAGATCTACTGTCTCTATTATATTATGACAGACCAGCTAGATCTAATGTCTCTATTACATTATGACAGACCAGCTAGATCTAATGTCTCTATTATATAATGACAGACCAGCTAGATCTACTACCTCTATTATATTATGACAGACCAGCTAGATCTAATGTCTCTATTATATTATGACAGACCAGCTAGATCTACTGTCTCTATTATATTATGACAGACCAGCTAGATATACTGTCTCTATTAATATATGACAGACCAGCTAGATCTACTGTCTCTATTATATTATGACAGACCAGCTAGATCTAATGTCTCTATTACATTATGACAGACCAGCTAGATCTACTGTCTCTATTATAAAATGACAGACCAGCTAGATCTACTGCCTCTATTATATTATGACAGACCAGCTAGATATACTGTCTCTATTATATTATGACAGACCAGATAGATCTAATGTCTCTATTATATTATGACAGACCAGCTAGATCTAGTGTCTCTATTATATTATGACAGACCAGCTAGATCTACAGTCTCTATTATATTATGACAGGCCAGCTAGATCTACTGTCTCTATTATATTATGACAGACCAGCTAGATATACTGTCTCTATTATATTATGACAGACCAGCTAGATCTAATGTCTCTATTATATTATGACAGACCAGCTAGATATACTGTCTCTATTATATTATGACAGACCAGCTAGATCTAATGTCTCTATTATATTATGACAGACCAGCTAGATCTAATGTCTATATTATATTATGACAGACCAGCTAGATCTACAGTATCTATTATATTATGACAGACCAGCTAGATCTACTGTCTCTATTATATTATGACAGACCAGCTAGATATACTGTCTCTAATATATTATGACAGACCAGCTAGATCTAATGTCTCTATTATATTATGACAGACCAGCTAGATCTACTGTCTCTATTATATTATGACAGACCAGCTAGATCTACTGTCTCTATTATATTATGACAGACCAGCTAGATCTAATGTCTCTATTACATTATGGCAGACCAGCTAGATCTAATGTCTCTATTATATTATGACAGGCCAGCTAGATCTACTGTCTCTATTATATTATGACAGACCAGCTAGATATACTGTCTCTATTATATTATGACAGACCAGCTAGATCTAATGTCTCTATTACATTATGACAGACCAGCTAGATCTAATGTCTCTATTATATTATGACAGACCAGCTAGATCTACTGTCTCTATTATATTATGACAGACCAGCTAGATCTACTGTCTCTATTATATTATGACAGACCAGCTAGATCTAATGTCTCTATTACATTATGACAGACCAGCTAGATCTAATGTCTCTATTATATTATGACAGACCAGCTAGATCTACTGTCTCTATTATATTATGACAGACCAGCTAGATCTACTGTCTCTATTATATCATGACAGACCAGCTAGATCTACTGTCTCTATTATATTACGACAGACCAGCTAGATCTAATGTCTCTATTATATTATGACAGACCAGCTAGATCTAATGTCTCTATTATATTATGACAGACCAGCTAGATCTAATGTCTCTATTATATTATGACAGGCCAGCTAGATCTACTGTCTCTATTATATTATGACAGACCAGCTAGATATACTGTCTCTATTATATTATGACAGACCAGCTAGATCTAATGTCTCTATTATATTATGACAGACCAGCTAGATATACTGTCTCTATTATATTATGACAGACCAGCTAGATCTAATGTCTCTATTATATTATGACAGACCAGCTAGATCTAATGTCTCTATTATATTATGACAGACCAGCTAGATCTAATGTCTCTATTGTATAATGACAGACCAGCTAGATCTAATGTCTCTATTATATTATGACAGACCAGCTAGATCTAATGTCTCTATTATATTATGACAGACCAGCTAGATCTACTGTCTCTAATACATTATGACAGACCAGCTAGATATATTGTCTCTGTTATATTATGACAGACCAGCTAGATATACTGTCTCTAATACATTATGACAGACCAGCTAGATCTACTGTCTCTATTATATTATGACAGACCAGATAGATATACTGTCTCTATTATATTATGACAGACCAGCTAGATCTACTGTCTCTATTATATAATGACAGACCAGCTAGATCTACTGCCTCTATTATATTATGACAGACCAGCTAGATCTACTGTCTCTATTATATTATGACAGACCAGCTAGATCTACAGTATCTATTATATTATGACAGGCCAGCTAGATCTACTGTCTCTATTATATTATGACAGACCAGCTAGATCTACATTATCTATTATATTATGACAGGCCAGCTAGATCTACTGTCTCTATTATATTATGACAGACCAGCTAGATCTAATGTCTCTATTACATTATGACAGACCAGCTAGATCTACTGTCTCTATTATATTATGACAGATCAGCTAGATCTACTGTCTCTATTATATTAAGACAGACCAGCTAGATCTACAGTCTCTATTATATTATGACAGACCAGCTAGATCTACTGTCTCTATTATATTATGACAGACCAGCTAGATCTACTGTCTCTATTATATTATGACAGACCAGCTAGATCTGCTGTCTCTATTATATTATGACAGGCCAGCTAGATATACTGTCTCTATTATATTATGACAGACCAGCTAGATCTACTGTCTCTATTATATAATGACAGACCAGCTAGATCTACTGCCTCTATTTTATTATGACAGACCAGCTAGATCTACTGTCTCTATTATATTATGACAGACCAGCTAGATCTGCTGTCTCTATTATATTATGACAGACCAGCTAGATCTACTGTCTCTATTATATTATCACAGACCAGCTAGATCTAATGTCTCTATTACATTATGACAGACCAGCTAGATCTAATGTCTCTATTATATTATGACAGACCAGCTAGATCTAATGTATCTATTATATTATGACAGACCAGCTAGATCTACTGTCTCTATTATATTATGACAGACCAGCTAGATCTACTGTCTCTATTATATTATGACAGACCAGCTAGATCTACTGTCTCTATTATATTATGACAGACCAGCTAGATCTACTGCCTCTATTATATTATGACAGACCAGCTAGATCTACTGTCTATATTATATTATGACAGACCAGCTAGATCTAATGTCTCTATTACATTATGACAGACCAGCTAGATCTACTGTCTCTATTATATTATGACAGATCAGCTAGATCTACTGTCTTTATTATATAATGACAGACCAGCTAGATCTACAGTATCTATTATATTATGACAGACCAGCTAGATCTACTGTCTCTATTATATTATGACAGACCAGCTAGATCTACTGTCTCTATTATATTATGACAGACCAGCTAGATCTACTGTCTCTATTATATTATGACAGACCAGCTAGATCTAATGCCTCTATTATATTATGACAGACCAGCTAGATCTAATGTCTCTATTATATTATGACAGACCAGCTAGATCTACTGTCTCTATTATATTATGACAGACCAGCTAGATCTAATGTCTCTATTATATTATGACAGACCAGCTAGATCTACTGTCTATATTATATTATGACAGGCCAGCTAGATATACTGTCTCTATTATATTATGACAGACCAGCTAGATCTACTGTCTCTATTATATAATGACAGACCAGCTAGATCTACTGCCTCTATTTTATTATGACAGACCAGCTAGATCTAATGTCTCTATTATATTATGACAGACCAGCTAGATCTACTGTCTCTATTATATAATGACAGACCAGCTAGATCTACTGTCTCTATTATATTATGACAGACCAGCTAGATCTACTGTCTCTATTATACTATGACAGACCAGCTAGATATATTGTCTCTGTTATATTATGACAGACCAGCTAGATATACTGTCTCTATTACATTATGACAGACCAGCTAGATCTAATGTCTCTTCTATATTATGACAGACCAGCAAGATCTACTGTCTCTATTATATTATGACAGACCAGCTAGATATACTGTCTCTATTATATTTTGACAGGCCAGCTAGATATACTGTCTCTATTATATTATGACAGACCAGCTAGATCTACTGTCTCTATTATATAATGACAGACCAGCTAGATCTACTGCCTCTATTTTATTATGACAGACCAGCTAGATCTAATGTCTCTATTATATTATGACAGACCAGCTAGATCTACTGTCTCTATTGTATAATGACAGACCAGCTAGATCTACTGTCTCTATTATATTATGACAGACCAGCTAGATATATTGTCTCTGTTATATTATGACAGACCAGCTAGATATACTGTCTCTAATACATTATGACAGACCAGCTAGATATATTGTCTCTGTTATATTATGACAGACCAGCTAGATATACTGTCTCTAATACATTATGACAGACCAGCTAGATATACTGTCTCTATTATATTATGACAGACCAGATAGATATACTGTCTCTATTATATTATGACAGACCAGCTAGATCTACTGTCTCTATTATATAATGACAGACCAGCTAGATCTACTGCCTCTACTATATTATGACAGACCAGCTAGATCTAATGTCTCTATTATATTATGACAGACCAGCTAGATCTACTGTCTCTATTATATTATGACAGACCAGCTAGATCTACAGTTTCTATTATATTATGACAGGCCAGCTAGATCTACTGTCTCTATTATATTATGACAGACCAGCTAGATCTGCTGTCTCTATTATATAATGACAGACCAGCTAGATCTACTGTCTCTATTATATTATGACAGACCAGCTAGATCTACTGCCTCTATTATATTATGACAGACCAGCTAGATCTAATGTCTCTATTATATTATGACAGACCAGCTAGATCTACATTATCTATTATATTATGACAGGCCAGCTAGATCTACTGTCTCTATTATATTATGACAGACCAGCTAGATCTAATGTCTCTATTACATTATGACAGACCAGCTAGATCTACTGTCTCTATTATATTATGACAGATCAGCTAGATCTACTGTCTCTATTATATTAAGACAGACCAGCTAGATCTACAGTATCTATTATATTATGACAGACCAGCTAGATCTACTGTCTCTATTATATTATGATAGACCAGCTAGATCTACTGTCTCTATTATATTATGACAGACCAGCTAGATCTGCTGTCTCTATTATATTATGACAGACCAGCTAGATATACTGTCTCTATTATATTATGACAGACCAGCTAGATCTACTGTCTCTATTATATTATGACAGACCAGCTAGATCTACTGCCTCTATTATATTATGACAGACCAGCTAGATCTACTGTCTCTATTATATTATGACAGACCAGCTAGATCTGCTGTCTCTATTATATTATGACAGACCAGCTAGATCTACTGTCTCTATTATATTATGACAGACCAGCTAGATATATTGTGTCTGTTATATTATGACAGACCAGCTAGATATACTGTCTCTATTATATTATGACAGACCAGCTAGATCTAATGTATCTATTATATTATGACAGACCAGCTAGATCTACTGTCTCTATTATATTATGACAGGCCAGCTAGATATACTGTCTCTATTATATTATGACAGACCAGCTAGATCTACTGTCTCTATTATATTATGACAGACCAGCTAGATCTACTGCCTCTATTATATTATGACAGACCAGCTAGATCTAATGTCTCTATTATATTATGACAGACCAGCTAGATCTAATGTCTCTATTATATTATGACAGACCAGCTAGATCTACTGTCTCTATTATATTATGACAGATCAGCTAGATCTACTGTCTCTATTATATTAAGACAGACCAGCTAGATCTACAGTATCTATTATATTATGACAGACCAGCTAGATCTGCTGTCTCTATTATATTATGACAGACCAGCTAGATCTACTGTCTCTATTATATTATGACAGACCAGCTAGATCTACTGTCTCTATTATATTATGACAGACCAGCTAGATCTAATGTCTCTATTATATTATGACAGACCAGCTAGATCTACTGTCTCTATTATATTATGACAGACCAGCTAGATCTACTGTCTCTATTATATTATGACAGACCAGCTAGATCTAATGTCTCTATTACATTATGACAGACCAGCTAGATCTACTGTCTCTATTATATTATGACAGATCAGCTAGATCTACTGTCTCTATTATATTAAGACAGACCAGCTAGATCTACAGTATCTATTATATTATGACAGACCAGCTAGATCTACTGTCTCTATTATATTATGACAGACCAGCTAGATCTACTGTCTCTATTATATTATGACAGACCAGCTAGATCTACTGTCTCTATTATATTATGACAGACCAGCTAGATCTACTGTCTCTATTATATTATGACAGACCAGCTAGATCTACTGTCTCTATTATATTATGACAGACCAGCTAGATCTACTGTCTCTATTATATTATGACAGACCAGCTAGATCTACTGTCTCTATTATATTATGACAGACCAGCTAGATCTGCTGTCTCTATTATATTATGACAGACCAGCTAGATCTACTGTCTCTATTATATTATGACAGACCAGCTAGATCTAATGTCTCTATTATATTATGACAGACCAGCTAGATCTACTGTCTCTATTATATTATGACAGACCAGCTAGATCTAATGTATCTATTATATTATGACAGACCAGCTAGATCTACTGTCTCTATTATATTATGACAGACCAGCTAGATCTACTGTCTCTATTATATTATGACAGACCAGCTAGATCTACTGTCTCTATTATATTATGACAGACCAGCTAGATCTACTGCCTCTATTATATTATGACAGACCAGCTAGATCTAATGTCTCTATTATATTATGACAGACCAGCTAGATCTAATGTCTCTATTACATTATGACAGACCAGCTAGATCTACTGTCTCTATTATATTATGACAGACCAGCTAGATCTACTGTCTCTATTATATTAAGACAGACCAGCTAGATCTACTGTCGCTATTATATTATGACAGACCAGCTAGATCTACTGTCTCTATTATATTATGACAGACCAGCTAGATCTACTGTCTCTATTATATTATGACAGACCAGCTAGATATACTGTCTCTATTATATTATGACAGACCAGCTATGATCTACTGTCTCTATTATATTATGACAGACCAGCTAGATCTACTGTCTCTATTACATTATGACAGACCAGCTAGATCTACTGTCGCTATTATATTATGACAGACCAGCTAGATCTACTGTCTCTATTACATTATGACAGACCAGCTAGATCTATTGTCTCTATTATATTATGACAGACCAGCTAGATCTAATGTCTCTATTATATTATGACAGACCAGCTAGATCTAATGTCTCTATTATATTATGACAGACCAGCTAGATCTACTGTCTCTATTATATTATGACAGACCAGCTAGATCTAATGTCTCTATTATATTATGACAGACCAGCTAGATCTACTGTCTCTATTACATTATGACAGACCAGCTAGATCTACTGTCTCTATTATATTATGACAGACCAGCTAGATCTACTGTCTCTATTATATTATGACAGACCAGCTAGATCTACTGTCTCTATTATATTATGACAGACCAGCTAGATCTAACTGTCTCTATTATATAATGACAGACCAGCTAGATCTACTGTCTCTATTATATTATGACAGACCAGCTAGATCTACATGTCTCTATTATATTATGACAGACCAGCTAGATCTACTGTCTCTATTATATTATGACAGACCAGCTAGATCTACTGTCTCTATTATATTATGACAGACCAGCTAGATCTAATGTCTCTATTATATTATGACAGACCAGCTAGATCTACTGTCTCTATTATATTATGACAGACCAGCTAGATCTACTGTCTCTATTATATTATGACAGACCAGCTAGATCTAATGTCTCTATTATATTATGACAGACCAGCTAGATCTACTGTCTCTATTATATTATGACAGACCAGCTAGATCTACTGTCTCTATTATATTATGACAGACCAGCTAGATCTACATGTCTCTATTATATTATGACAGACCAGCTAGATCTAATGTCTCTATTATATTATGACAGACCAGCTAGATCTACTGTCTCTATTATATTATGACAGACCAGCTAGATCTACTGTCTCTATTATATTATGACAGACCAGCTAGATCTACTGTCTCTATTATATTATGACAGACCAGCTAGATCTACATGTCTCTATTATATTATGACAGACCAGCTAGATCTAATGTCTCTATTATATTATGACAGACCAGCTAGATCTACTGTCTCTATTATATTATGACAGACCAGCTAGATCTACTGTCTCTATTATATTATGACAGACCAGCTAGATCTAATGTCTCTATTATATTATGACAGACCAGCTAGATCTACTGTCTCTATTATATTATGACAGACCAGCTAGATCTACTGTCTCTATTATATTATGACAGACCAGCTAGATCTACTGTCTCTATTATATTATGACAGACCAGCTAGATCTAACTGTCTCTATTATATTATGACAGACCAGCTAGATCTACTGTCTCTATTATATTATGACAGACCAGCTAGATCTACTGTCTCTATTATATTATGACAGACCAGCTAGATCTACTGTCTCTATTATATTATGACAGACCAGCTAGATCTACTGTCTCTATTATATTATGACAGACCAGCTAGATCTAATGTCTCTATTATATTATGACAGACCAGCTAGATCTAATGTCTCTATTATATTATGACAGACCAGCTAGATCTACTGTCTCTATTATATTATGACAGACCAGCTAGATCTACATGTCTCTATTATATTATGACAGACCAGCTAGATCTAATGTCTCTATTACATTATGACAGACCAGCTAGATCTACTGTCTCTATTATATTATGACAGACCAGCTAGATCTACTGTCTCTATTATATTATGACAGACCAGCTAGATCTACTGTCTCTATTATATTATGACAGACCAGCTAGATCTACTGTCTCTATTATATTATGACAGACCAGCTAGATCTACTGTCTCTATTATATTATGACAGACCAGCTAGATCTAATGTCTCTATTATATTATGACAGACCAGCTAGATCTACTGTCTCTATTATATTATGACAGACCAGCTAGATCTAATGTCTCTATTATATTATGACAGACCAGCTAGATCTAATGTCTCTATTATATTATGACAGACCAGCTAGATCTAATGTCTCTATTATATTATGACAGACCAGCTAGATCTACTGTCTCTATTATATTATGACAGACCAGCTAGATCTAATGTCTCTATTATATTATGACAGACCAGCTAGATCTACATGTCTCTATTACATTATGACAGACCAGCTAGATCTACTGTCTCTATTATATTATGACAGACCAGCTAGATCTAATGTCTCTATTACATTATGACAGACCAGCTAGATCTAATGTCTCTATTATATTATGACAGACCAGCTAGATCTAATGTCTCTATTATATTATGACAGACCAGCTAGATCTACTGTCTCTATTATATTATGACAGACCAGCTAGATCTAATGTCTCTATTATATTATGACAGACCAGCTAGATCTACATGTCTCTATTACATTATGACAGACCAGCTAGATCTACTGTCTCTATTATATTATGACAGACCAGCTAGATCTACTGTCTCTATTATATTATGACAGACCAGCTAGATCTAATGTCTCTATTACATTATGACAGACCAGCTAGATCTAATGTCTCTATTATATTATGACAGACCAGCTAGATCTAATGTCTCTATTATATTATGACAGACCAGCTAGATCTACTGTCTCTATTATATTATGACAGACCAGCTAGATCTAATGTCTCTATTACATTATGACAGACCAGCTAGATCTAATGTCTCTATTATATTATGACAGACCAGCTAGATCTAATGTCTCTATTATATTATGACAGACCAGCTAGATCTAATGTCTCTATTATATTATGACAGACCAGCTAGATCTAATGTCTCTATTACATTATGACAGACCAGCTAGATCTACTGTCTCTATTACATTATGACAGACCAGCTAGATCTAATGTCTCTATTATATTATGACAGACCAGCTAGATCTAATGTCTCTATTACAGTATGACAGACCAGCTAGATCTAATGTCTCTATTATATTATGACAGACCAGCTAGATCTAATGTCTCTATTATATTATGACAGACCAGCTAGATCTAATGTCTCTATTATATTATGACAGACCAGCTAGATCTAATGTCTCTATTATATTATGACAGACCAGCTAGATCTACATGTCTCTATTATATTATGACAGACCAGCTAGATCTACTGTCTCTATTATATTATGACAGACCAGCTAGATCTAATGTCTCTATTACATTATGACAGACCAGCTAGATCTAATGTCTCTATTATATTATGACAGACCAGCTAGATCTACTGTCTCTATTATATTATGACAGACCAGCTAGATCTACTGTCTCTATTATATTATGACAGACCAGCTAGATCTAATGTCTCTATTATATTATGACAGACCAGCTAGATCTACTGTCTCTATTATATTATGACAGACCAGCTAGATCTACTGTCTCTATTATATTATGACAGACCAGCTAGATCTAATGTCTCTATTATATTATGACAGACCAGCTAGATCTAATGTCTCTATTACATTATGACAGACCAGCTAGATCTAATGTCTCTATTATATTATGACAGACCAGCTAGATCTAATGTCTCTATTATATTATGACAGACCAGCTAGATCTACTGTCTCTATTATATTATGACAGACCAGCTAGATCTAATGTCTCTATTACATTATGACAGACCAGCTAGATCTAATGTCTCTATTATATTATGACAGACCAGCTAGATCTACTGTCTCTATTATATTATGACAGACCAGCTAGATCTACTGTCTCTATTATATTATGACAGACCAGCTAGATCTAATGTCTCTATTACATTATGACAGACCAGCTAGATCTACATGTCTCTATTATATTATGACAGACCAGCTAGATCTAATGTCTCTATTATATTATGACAGACCAGCTAGATCTAATGTCTCTATTATATTATGACAGACCAGCTAGATCTAATGTCTCTATTATATTATGACAGACCAGCTAGATCTACATGTCTCTATTATATTATGACAGACCAGCTAGATCTAATGTCTCTATTATATTATGACAGACCAGCTAGATCTAATGTCTCTATTACATTATGACAGACCAGCTAGATCTAATGTCTCTATTATATTATGACAGACCAGCTAGATCTAATGTCTCTATTATATTATGACAGACCAGCTAGATCTAATGTCTCTATTATATTATGACAGACCAGCTAGATCTAATGTCTCTATTACATTATGACAGACCAGCTAGATCTAATGTCTCTATTATATTATGACAGACCAGCTAGATCTAATGTCTCTATTATATTATGACAGACCAGCTAGATCTAATGTCTCTATTATATTATGACAGACCAGCTAGATCTAATGTCTCTATTATATTATGACAGACCAGCTAGATCTACATGTCTCTATTATATTATGACAGACCAGCTAGATCTAATGTCTCTATTATATTATGACAGACCAGCTAGATCTAATGTCTCTATTACATTATGACAGACCAGCTAGATCTAATGTCTCTATTACATTATGACAGACCAGCTAGATCTAATGTCTCTATTATATTATGACAGACCAGCTAGATCTACTGTCTCTATTACATTATGACAGACCAGCTAGATCTAATGTCTCTATTATATTATGACAGACCAGCTAGATCTAATGTCTCTATTACATTATGACAGACCAGCTAGATCTAATGTCTCTATTATATTATGACAGACCAGCTAGATCTAATGTCTCTATTATATTATGACAGACCAGCTAGATCTAATGTCTCTATTATATTATGACAGACCAGCTAGATCTAATGTCTCTATTACATTATGACAGACCAGCTAGATCTAATGTCTCTATTACATTATGACAGACCAGCTAGATCTAATGTCTCTATTATATTATGACAGACCAGCTAGATCTAATGTCTCTATTATATTATGACAGACCAGCTAGATCTAATGTCTCTATTACATTATGACAGACCAGCTAGATCTACTGTCTCTATTATATTATGACAGACCAGCTAGATCTACTGTCTCTATTATATTATGACAGACCAGCTAGATCTACTGTCTCTATTATATTATGACAGACCAGCTAGATCTACTGTCTCTATTTTATTATGACAGACCAGCTAGATATACTGTCTCTATTATATTATGACAGACCAGCTAGATCTAATGTCTCTATTACATTATGACAGACCAGCTAGATCTAATGTCTCTATTACATTATGACAGACCAGCTAGATCTAATGTCTCTATTATATTATGACAGACCAGCTAGATCTAATGTCTCTATTACATTATGACAGACCAGCTAGATCTAATGTCTCTATTATATTATGACAGACCAGCTAGATCTACTGTCTCTATTATATTATGACAGACCAGCTAGATATACTGTCTCTATTATATTATGACAGACCAGCTAGATCTAATGTCTCTATTATATTATGACAGACCAGCTAGATCTACATGTATCTATTATATTATGACAGACCAGCTAGATCTACTGTCTCTATTATATTATGACAGACCAGCTAGATCTACTGTCTCTATTATATTATGACAGACCAGCTAGATCTAATGTCTCTATTACAGTATGACAGACCAGCTAGATCTAATGTCTCTATTATATTATGACAGACCAGCTAGATCTACTGTCTCTATTATATTATGACAGACCAGCTAGATCTACTGTCTCTATTATATTATGACAGACCAGCTAGATCTAATGTCTCTATTATATTATGACAGACCAGCTAGATCTAATGTATCTATTATATTATGACAGGCCAGCTAGATCTACTGTCTCTATTATATTATGACAGACCAGCTAGATATACTGTCTCTATTATATTATGACAGACCAGCTAGATCTAATGTCTCTATTACATTATGACAGACCAGCTAGATCTAATGTCTCTATTACATTATGACAGACCAGCTAGATCTAATGTCTCTATTATATTATGACAGACCAGCAAGATCTACTGTCTCTATTATATTATGACAGACCAGCTAGATCTAATGTCTCTATTACATTATGACAGACCAGCTAGATCTACTGTCTCTATTATATTATGACAGACCAGCTAGATATACTGTCTCTATTATATTATGACAGACCAGCTAGATCTAATTTCTCTATTATATTATGACAGACCAGCTAGATCTACAGTATCTATTATATTATGACAGACCAGCTAGATATACTGTCTCTATTTTATTATGACAGACCAGCTAGATATACTGTCTCTATTATATTATGACAGACCAGCTAGATCTAATGTCTCTATTACATTATGACAGACCAGCTAGATCTAATGTCTCTATTACATTATGACAGACCAGCTAGATCTAATGTCTCTATTATATTATGACAGACCAGCTAGATCTAATGTCTCTATTACATTATGACAGACCAGCTAGATCTAATGTCTCTATTATATTATGACAGACCAGCTAGATCTAATGTCTCTATTATATTATGACAGACCAGCTAGATCTAATGTCTCTATTACATTATGACAGACCAGCTAGATATACTGTCTCTATTATATTATGACAGACCAGCTAGATATACTGTCTCTATTATATAATGACAGACCAGCTAGATCTACTGCCTCTATTATATTATGACAGACCAGCTAGATATACTGTCTCTATTATATAATGACAGACCAGCTAGATCTACTGCCTCTATTATATTATGACAGACCGGCTAGATCTAATGTCTCTATTATATTATGACAGACCAGCTAGATCTACTGTCTCTATTATATTATGACAGACCAGCTAGATATACTGTCTCTATTATATTATGACAGACCAGCTAAATCTAATTTCTCTATTATATTATGACAGACCAGCTAGATCTACAGTATCTATTATATTATGACAGACCAGCTAGATATACTGTCTCTATTTTATTATGACAGACCAGCTAGATATACTGTCTCTATTATATTATGACAGACCAGCTAGATCTAATGTCTCTATTACATTATGACAGACCAGCTAGATCTAATGTCTCTATTACATTATGACAGACCAGCTAGATCTAATGTCTCTATTATATTATGACAGACCAGCTAGATCTAATGTCTCTATTACATTATGACAGACCAGCTAGATCTAATGTCTCTATTATATTATGACAGACCAGCTAGATCTACTGTCTCTATTATATTATGACAGACCAGCTAGATATACTGTCTCTATTATATTATGACAGACCAGCTAGATCTAATGTCTCTATTTTATTATGACAGACCAGCTAGATCTACAGTATCTATTATATTATGACAGGCCAGCTAGATCTACTGTCTCTATTATATTATGACAGACCAGCTAGATATACTGTCTCTATTATATTATGACAGACCAGCTAGATCTAATGTCTCTATTACAGTATGACAGACCAGCTAGATCTAATGTCTCTATTATATTATGACAGACCAGCTAGATCTACTGTCTCTATTATATTATGACAGACCAGCTAGATATACTGTCTCTATTATATTATGACAGACCAGCTAGATCTAATTTCTCTATTATATTATGACAGACCAGCTAGATCTACAGTATCTATTATATTATGACAGGCCAGCTAGATCTACTGTCTCTATTTTATTATGACAGACCAGCTAGATATACTGTCTCTATTATATTATGACAGACCAGCTAGATCTAATGTCTCTATTACATTATGACAGACCAGCTAGATCTAATGTCTCTATTACATTATGACAGACCAGCTAGATCTAATGTCTCTATTATATTATGACAGACCAGCAAGATCTACTGTCTCTATTATATTATGACAGACCAGCTAGATCTAATGTCTCTATTACATTATGACAGACCAGCTAGATCTACTGTCTCTATTATATTATGACAGACCAGCTAGATATACTGTCTCTATTATATTATGACAGACCAGCTAGATCTAATTTCTCTATTATATTATGACAGACCAGCTAGATCTACAGTATCTATTATATTATGACAGACCAGCTAGATATACTGTCTCTATTTTATTATGACAGACCAGCTAGATATACTGTCTCTATTATATTATGACAGACCAGCTAGATCTAATGTCTCTATTACATTATGACAGACCAGCTAGATCTAATGTCTCTATTACATTATGACAGACCAGCTAGATCTAATGTCTCTATTATATTATGACAGACCAGCTAGATCTAATGTCTCTATTACATTATGACAGACCAGCTAGATCTACTGTCTCTATTATATTATGACAGACCAGCTAGATCTACTGTCTCTATTATATTATGACAGACCAGCTAGATCTAATGTCTCTATTATATTATGACAGACCAGCTAGATCTACATGTCTCTATTATATTATGACAGACCAGCTAGATCTACTGTCTCTATTATATTATGACAGACCAGCTAGATATACTGTCTCTATTATATTATGACAGACCAGCTAGATCTAATGTCTCTATTACAGTATGACAGACCAGCTAGATCTAATGTCTCTATTATATTATGACAGACCAGCTAGATCTAATGTCTCTATTATATTATGACAGACCAGCTAGATCTACTGTCTCTATTATATTATGACAGACCAGCTAGATCTAATGTCTCTATTATATTATGACAGACCAGCTAGATCTACATGTCTCTATTATATTATGACAGACCAGCTAGATCTACTGTCTCTATTATATTATGACAGACCAGCTAGATCTACTGTCTCTATTATATTATGACAGACCAGCTAGATCTAATGTCTCTATTACATTATGACAGACCAGCTAGATCTAATGTCTCTATTACATTATGACAGACCAGCTAGATCTAATGTCTCTATTATATTATGACAGACCAGCTAGATCTAATGTCTCTATTATATTATGACAGACCAGCTAGATCTAATGTCTCTATTACATTATGACAGACCAGCTAGATCTAATGTCTCTATTATATTATGACAGACCAGCTAGATCTAATGTCTCTATTATATTATGACAGACCAGCTAGATCTACTGTCTCTATTATATTATGACAGACCAGCTAGATCTAATGTCTCTATTATATTATGACAGACCAGCTAGATCTACATGTCTCTATTATATTATGACAGACCAGCTAGATCTACTGTCTCTATTATATTATGACAGACCAGCTAGATCTAATGTCTCTATTACAGTATGACAGACCAGCTAGATCTAATGTCTCTATTATATTATGACAGACCAGCTAGATCTAATGTCTCTATTACATTATGACAGACCAGCTAGATCTACTGTCTCTATTATATTATGACAGACCAGCTAGATCTAATGTCTCTATTATATTATGACAGACCAGCTAGATCTACATGTCTCTATTACATTATGACAGACCAGCTAGATCTACTGTCTCTATTATATTATGACAGACCAGCTAGATCTACTGTCTCTATTATATTATGACAGACCAGCTAGATCTAATGTCTCTATTACATTATGACAGACCAGCTAGATCTAATGTCTCTATTATATTATGACAGACCAGCTAGATCTAATGTCTCTATTATA
The DNA here is from genome assembly GCF_045679555.1 of Salvelinus alpinus. Taxonomy (NCBI): domain Eukaryota; kingdom Metazoa; phylum Chordata; class Actinopteri; order Salmoniformes; family Salmonidae; genus Salvelinus; species Salvelinus alpinus. The sequence continues at coordinate 474,676 of NC_092095.1, forward strand.
TTATGACAGACCAGCTAGATCTACTGTCTCTATTATATTATGACAGACCAGCTAGATCTAATGTCTCTATTACATTATGACAGACCAGCTAGATCTAATGTCTCTATTATATTATGACAGACCAGCTAGATCTAATGTCTCTATTATATTATGACAGACCAGCTAGATCTAATGTCTCTATTATATTATGACAGACCAGCTAGATCTAATGTCTCTATTATATTATGACAGACCAGCTAGATCTAATGTCTCTATTATATTATGACAGACCAGCTAGATCTACATGTCTCTATTATATTATGACAGACCAGCTAGATCTACTGTCTCTATTATATTATGACAGACCAGCTAGATCTAATGTCTCTATTACATTATGACAGACCAGCTAGATCTACATGTCTCTATTATATTATGACAGACCAGCTAGATCTAATGTCTCTATTATATTATGACAGACCAGCTAGATCTAATGTCTCTATTATATTATGACAGACCAGCTAGATCTACATGTCTCTATTATATTATGACAGACCAGCTAGATCTAATGTCTCTATTACATTATGACAGACCAGCTAGATCTACTGTCTCTATTATATTATGACAGACCAGCTAGATCTAATGTCTCTATTATATTATGACAGACCAGCTAGATCTAATGTCTCTATTATATTATGACAGACCAGCTAGATCTAATGTCTCTATTATATTATGACAGACCAGCTAGATCTAATGTCTCTATTATATAATGACAGACCAGCTAGATCTAATGTCTCTATTACATTATGATAGACCAGCTAGATCTAATGTCTCTATTACATTATGACAGACCAGCTAGATCTAATGTCTCTATTATATTATGACAGACCAGCTAGATCTACTGTCTCTATTATATTATGACAGACCAGCTAGATCTACTGTCTCTATTATATTATGACAGACCAGCTAGATCTAATGTCTCTATTATATTATGACAGACCAGCTAGATCTACTGTCTCTATTATATTATGACAGACCAGCTAGATCTACATGTCTCTATTATATTATGACAGACCAGCTAGATCTAATGTCTCTATTACATTATGACAGACCAGCTAGATCTAATGTCTCTATTATATTATGACAGACCAGCTAGATCTACTGTCTCTATTATATTATGACAGACCAGCTAGATCTACTGTCTCTATTATATTATGACAGACCAGCTAGATCTACTGTCTCTATTATATTATGACAGACCAGCTAGATCTACTGTCTCTATTATATTATGACAGACCAGCTAGATCTAATGTCTCTATTACATTATGACAGACCAGCTAGATCTAATGTCTCTATTACATTATGACAGACCAGCTAGATCTAATGTCTCTATTATATTATGACAGACCAGCAAGATCTACTGTCTCTATTATATTATGACAGACCAGCTAGATCTAATGTCTCTATTACATTATGACAGACCAGCTAGATCTAATGTCTCTATTATATTATGACAGACCAGCTAGATCTACTGTCTCTATTACATTATGACAGACCAGCTAGATCTAATGTCTCTATTATATTATGACAGACCAGCTAGATCTAATGTCTCTATTATATTATGACAGACCAGCTAGATCTAATGTCTCTATTATATTATGACAGACCAGCTAGATCTAATGTCTCTATTACATTATGACAGACCAGCTAGATCTAATGTCTCTATTACAGTATGACAGACCAGCTAGATCTAATGTCTCTATTATATTATGACAGACCAGCTAGATCTAATGTCTCTATTATATTATGACAGACCAGCTAGATCTAATGTCTCTATTATATTATGACAGACCAGCTAGATCTAATCTCTCTATTATATTATGACAGACCAGCTAGATCTAATGTCTCTATTACATTATGACAGACCAGCTAGATCTAATGTCTCTATTATATTATGACAGACCAGCTAGATCTAATGTCTCTATTACATTATGACAGACCAGCTAGATCTAATGTCTCTATTATATTATGACAGACCAGCTAGATCTAATGTCTCTATTACATTATGACAGACCAGCTAGATCTAATGTCTCTATTATATTATGACAGACCAGCTAGATCTACTGTCTCTATTATATTATGACAGACCAGCTAGATCTAATGTCTCTATTACATTATGACAGACCAGCTAGATCTAATGTCTCTATTACATTATGACAGACCAGCTAGATCTACTGTCTCTATTATATTATGACAGACCAGCTAGATCTACTGTCTCTATTATATTATGACAGACCAGCTAGATCTAATGTCTCTATTATATTATGACAGACCAGCTAGATCTACTGTCTCTATTATATTATGACAGACCAGCTAGATCTACTGTCTCTATTATATTATGACAGACCAGCTAGATCTAATGTCTCTATTACATTATGACAGACCAGCTAGATCTAATGTCTCTATTATATTATGACAGACCAGCTAGATCTACATGTCTCTATTATATTATGACAGACCAGCTAGATCTACTGTCTCTATTATATTATGACAGACCAGCTAGATCTAATGTCTCTATTATATTATGACAGACCAGCTAGATCTACATGTCTCTATTATATTATGACAGACCAGCTAGATCTAATGTCTCTATTATATTATGACAGACCAGCTAGATCTACTGTCTCTATTATATTATGACAGACCAGCTAGATCTAATGTCTCTATTACATTATGACAGACCAGCTAGATCTAATGTCTCTATTATATTATGACAGACCAGCTAGATCTAATGTCTCTATTATATTATGACAGACCAGCTAGATCTAATGTCTCTATTATATTATGACAGACCAGCTAGATCTAATGTCTCTATTACATTATGACAGACCAGCTAGATCTAATGTCTCTATTACATTATGACAGACCAGCTAGATCTACTGTCTCTATTATATAATGACAGACCAGCTAGATCTACTGTCTCTATTATATTATGACAGACCAGCTAGATCTACTGTCTCTATTACATTATGACAGACCAGCTAGATCTAATGTCTCTATTATATTATGACAGACCAGCTAGATCTACTGTCTCTATTATATTATGACAGACCAGCTAGATCTAATGTCTCTATTATATTATGACAGACCAGCTAGATCTACTGTCTCTATTATATTATGACAGACCAGCTAGATCTAATGTCTCTATTATATTATGACAGACCAGCTAGATCTACATGTCTCTATTACATTATGACAGACCAGCTAGATCTACTGTCTCTATTATATTATGACAGACCAGCTAGATCTACTGTCTCTATTATATTATGACAGACCAGCTAGATATACTGTCTCTATTATATTATGACAGACCAGCTAGATCTAATGTCTCTATTACATTATGACAGACCAGCTAGATCTAATGTCTCTATTATATTATGACAGACCAGCTAGATCTAATGTCTCTATTATATTATGACAGACCAGCTAGATCTACTGTCTCTATTATATTATGACAGACCAGCTAGATCTAATGTCTCTATTATATTATGACAGACCAGCTAGATCTAATGTCTCTATTATATTATGACAGACCAGCTAGATCTACTGTCTCTATTATATTATGACAGACCAGCTAGATCTACTGTCTCTATTATATTATGACAGACCAGCTAGATCTAATGTCTCTATTATATTATGACAGACCAGCTAGATCTACTGTCTCTATTATATTATGACAGACCAGCTAGATCTACTGTCTCTATTATATTATGACAGACCAGCTAGATCTAATGTCTCTATTACATTATGACAGACCAGCTAGATCTAATGTCTCTATTATATTATGACAGACCAGCTAGATCTACTGTCTCTATTATATTATGACAGACCAGCTAGATCTACTGTCTCTATTATATTATGACAGACCAGCTAGATCTACTGTCTCTATTACATTATGACAGACCAGCTAGATCTACTGTCTCTATTATATTATGACAGACCAGCTAGATCTAATGTCTCTATTATATTATGACAGACCAGCTAGATCTAATGTCTCTATTATATTATGACAGACCAGCTAGATCTAATGTCTCTATTATATTATGACAGACCAGCTAGATCTACTGTCTCTATTATATTATGACAGACCAGCTAGATCTACTGTCTCTATTACATTATGACAGACCAGCTAGATATATTGTCTCTATTATATTATGACAGACCAGCTAGATCTAATGTCTCTATTATATTATGACAGACCAGCTAGATCTACTGTCTCTATTATATTATGACAGACCAGCTAGATCTACTGTCTCTATTATATTATGACAGACCAGCTAGATCTACATGTCTCTATTATATTATGACAGACCAGCTAGATCTACTGTCTCTATTATATTATGACAGACCAGCTAGATCTACTGTCTCTATTATATTATGACAGACCAGCTAGATCTACTGTCTCTATTATATTATGACAGACCAGCTAGATCTACTGTCTCTATTACATTATGACAGACCAGCTAGATCTACATGTCTCTATTATATTATGACAGACCAGCTAGATCTACTGTCTCTATTATATTATGACAGACCAGCTAGATCTACTGTCTCTATTATATTATGACAGACCAGCTAGATCTACTGTCTCTATTATATTATGACAGACCAGCTAGATCTACTGTCTCTATTACATTATGACAGACCAGCTAGATCTACTGTCTCTATTATATTATGACAGACCAGCTAGATCTACTGTCTCTATTATATTATGACAGACCAGCTAGATCTACTGTCTCTATTATATTATGACAGACCAGCTAGATCTACTGTCTCTATTATATTATGAAAGACCAGCTAGATCTACTGTCTCTATTATATTATGACAGACCAGCTAGATCTACTGTCTCTATTACATTATGACAGACCAGCTAGATCTACTGTCGCTATTATATTATGACAGACCAGCTAGATCTACTGTCTCTATTACAGTATGACAGACCAGCTAGATATATTGTCTCTATTATATTTTGACAGACCAGCTAGATATATTGTCTCTATTATATAATGACAGACAAGCTAGATCTACTGTCTCTATTATATTATGAAAGACCAGCTAGATCTACAGTGTCTATTATATTATGACAGACCAGCTAGATCTACTGTCTCTATTATATTATGACAGACCAGCTAGATCTACTGTCGCTATTATATTATGACAGACCAGCTAGATCTACTGCCTCTATTACAGTATGACAGACCAGCTAGATCTACTGTCTCTATTATATTATGACAGACCAGCTAGATCTACTGTCTCTATTATATTATGACAGACCAGCTAGATCTACTGTCGCTATTATATTATGACAGACCAGCTAGATCTACTGTCTCTATTATATTATGACAGACCAGCTAGATCTACTGTCTCTATTATATTATGACAGACCAGCTAGATCTACTGTCTCTATTATATTATGACAGACCAGCTAGATCTACTGTCTCTATTATATTATGACAGACCAGCTAGATCTACTGCCTCTATTACAGTATGACAGACCAGCTAGATCTACTGTCTCTATTATATTATGACAGACCAGCTAGATATATTGTCTCTATTATATTATGACAGACCAGCTAGATATATTGTCTCTATTATATTATGACAGACCAGCTAGATCTAATGTCTCTATTATATTATGACAGACCAGCTAGATCTACTGTCTCTATTATATTATGACAGACCAGCTAGATCTACTGTCTCTATTATATTATGACAGACCAGCTAGATCTAATGTCTCTATTATATTATGACAGACCAGCTAGATCTAATGTCTCTATTATATTATGACAGACCAGCTAGATCTAATGTCTCTAATATATTATGACAGACCAGCTAGATCTAATGTCTCTATTATATTATGACAGACCAGCTAGATCTAATGTCTCTATTATATTATGACAGACCAGCTAGATCTAATGTCTCTATTATATTATGACAGACCAGCTAGATATACTGTCTCCATTATATTATGACAGACCAGCTAGATCTACAGTATCTATTATATTATGACAGGCCAGCTAGATCTACTGTCTCTATTATATTATGAAAGACCAGCTAGATCTACAGTGTCTATTATATTATGACAGACCAGCTAGATCTACTGTCGCTATTATATTATGACAGACCAGCTAGATCTACTGTCTCTATTATATTATGACAGACCAGCTAGATCCAATGTCTCTATTATATTATGACAGACCAGCTAGATCTACTGTCTCTATTATATTATGACAGACCAGCTAGATCTACTGCCTCTATTACAGTATGACAGACCAGCTAGATCTACAGTATCTATTATATTATGACAGACCAGCTAGATCTACTGTCTCTATTATATTATGACAGACCAGCTAGATATATTGTCTCTATTATATTATGACAGACAAGCTAGATCTACTGTCTCTATTATATTATGACAGACCAGCTAGCTCTACTGTCTCTATTATATTATGACAGACCAGCTAGATCTACTGTCTCTATTATATTATGACAGACTTGCTAGATCTACTGTCTCTATTATATTATGACAGACCAGCTAGATCTACTGCCTCTATTACAGTATGACAGACCAGCTAGATCTACTGCCTCTATTACAGTATGACAGACCAGCTAGATCTACTGTCTCTATTATATTATGACAGACTTGCTAGATCTACTGTCTCTATTATATTATGACAGACCAGCTAGATCTACTGCCTCTATTACAGTATGACAGACCAGCTAGATCTACTGCCTCTATTATATTATGACAGACCAGCTAGATATATTGTCTCTATTATATTATGACAGACCAGCTAGATATATTGTCTCTATTATATTATGACAGACCAGCTAGATCTAATGTCTCTATTATATTATGACAGACCAGCTAGATCTACTGTCTCTATTATATTATGACAGACCAGCTAGATCTACTGTCTCTATTATATTATGACAGACCAGCTAGATCTACTGTCTCTATTATATTATGACAGACCAGCTAGATCTACTGTCTCTATTATATTATGACAGACCAGCTAGATCTAATGTCTCTAATATATTATGACAGACCAGCTAGATCTACTGTCTCTATTATATTATGACAGACCAGCTAGATCTACTGTCTCTATTATATTATGACAGACCAGCCAAATCTACTGTCTCTATTATATTATGACAGACCAGCTAGATATACTGTCTCCATTATATTATGACAGACCAGCTAGATCTACAGTATCTATTATATTATGACAGGCCAGCTAGATCTACTGTCTCTATTATATTATGAAAGACCAGCTAGATCTACAGTGTCTATTATATTATGACAGACCAGCTAGATCTACTGTCGCTATTATATTATGACAGACCAGCTAGATCTAATGTCTCTATTATATTATGACAGACCAGCTAGATCCAATGTCTATTATATTATGACAGACCAGCTAGATCTACTGTCTCTATATAATGACAGACCAGCTAGATCTACTGCCTCTATTACAGTATGACAGACCAGCTAGATCTACAGTATCTATTATATTATGACAGACCAGCTAGATCTACTGTCTCTATTATATTATGACAGACCAGCTAGATCTACTGTCTCTATTATATTATGACAGACCAGCTAGATCTACTGTCTCTATTATATTATGACAGACCAGCTAGCTCTACTGTCTCTATTATATTATGACAGACCAGCTAGATCTACTGTCTCTATTATATTATGACAGACCAGCTAGATCTACTGTCTCTATTATATTATGACAGACCAGCTAGATCTACTGTCTCTATTATATTATGAAAGACCAGCTAGATCTACTGTCTCTATTATATTATGACAGACCAGCTAGATCTACTGTCTCTATTACATTATGACAGATCAGCTAGATCTACTGTCGCTATTATATTATGACAGACCAGCTAGATCTACTGTCGCTATTATATTATGACAGACCAGCTAGATCTACTGTCTCTATTATATTATGACAGACCAGCTAGATCTACTGTCTCTATTATATTATGACAGACCAGCTAGATCTACTGTCTCTATTATATTATGACAGACCAGCTAGATCTACTGTCTCTATTATATTATGACAGACCAGCTAGATCTACTGTCTCTATTATATTATGACAAACCAGCTAGATCTACTGTCTCTATTATATTATGAAAGACCAGCTAGATCTACAGTGTCTATTATATTATGACAGACCAGCTAGATCTACTGTCGCTATTATATTATGACAGACCAGCTAGATCTACTGTCTCTATTATATTATGACAGACCAGCTAGATCTACTGTCTCTATTATATTATGACAGACTTGCTAGATCTACTGTCTCTATTATATTATGACAGACCAGCTAGATCTACTGTCTCTATTATATTATGACAGACCAGCTAGATCTACTGTCTCTATTATATTATGACAGACCAGCTAGATCTACTGTCTCTATTATATTATGACAGACCAGCTAGATCTACTGCCTCTATTACAGTATGACAGACCAGCTAGATCTACTGTCTCTATTATATTATGACAGACCAGCTAGATATACTGTCTCCATTATATTATGACAGACCAGCTAGATCTACAGTATCTATTATATTATGACAGGCCAGCTAGATCTACTGTCTCTATTATATTATGAAAGACCAGCTAGATCTACAGTGTCTATTATATTATGACAGACCAGCTAGATCTACTGTCGCTATTATATTATGACAGACCAGCTAGATCTACTGTCTCTATTATATTATGACAGACCAGCCAAATCTACTGTCTCCATTATATTATGACAGACCAGCTAGATATACTGTCTCCATTATATTATGACAGACCAGCTAGATCTACAGTATCTATTATATTATGACAGGCCAGCTAGATCTACTGTCTCTATTATATTATGAAAGACCAGCTAGATCTACAGTGTCTATTATATTATGACAGACCAGCTAGATCTACTGTCGCTATTATATTATGACAGACCAGCTAGATCTAATGTCTCTATTATATTATGACAGACCAGCTAGATCCAATGTCTATTATATTATGACAGACCAGCTAGATCTACTGTCTCTATATAATGACAGACCAGCTAGATATACTGCCTCTATTACAGTATGACAGACCAGCTAGATCTACAGTCTCTATTATATTATGACAGACCAGCTAGATCTACTGTCTCTATTATATTATGACAGACCAGCTAGATATATTGTCTCTATTATATAATGACAGACAAGCTAGATCTACTGTCTCTATTATATTATGAAAGACCAGCTAGATCTACTGTCTCTATTATATTATGACAGACCAGCTAGATCTACTGTCTCTATTATATTATGACAGACCAGCTAGATCTACTGTCTCTATTATATTATGACAGACCAGCTAGATCTACTGTCTCTATTATATTATGAAAGACCAGCTAGATCTACTGTCTCTATTATATTATGACAGACCAGCTAGATCTACTGTCTCTATTACATTATGACAGATCAGCTAGATCTACTGTCGCTATTATATTATGACAGACCAGCTAGATCTACTGTCGCTATTATATTATGACAGACCAGCTAGATCTACTGTCTCTATTATATTATGACAGACCAGCTAGATCTACTGTCTCTATTATATTATGACAGACCAGCTAGATCTACTGTCTCTATTATATTATGACAGACCAGCTAGATCTACTGTCTCTATTATATTATGACAGACCAGCTAGATCTACTGTCTCTATTATATTATGACAAACCAGCTAGATCTACTGTCTCTATTATATTATGAAAGACCAGCTAGATCTACAGTGTCTATTATATTATGACAGACCAGCTAGATCTACTGTCGCTATTATATTATGACAGACCAGCTAGATCTACTGTCTCTATTATATTATGACAGACCAGCTAGATCTACTGTCTCTATTATATTATGACAGACTTGCTAGATCTACTGTCTCTATTATATTATGACAGACCAGCTAGATCTACTGTCTCTATTATATTATGACAGACCAGCTAGATCTACTGTCTCTATTATATTATGACAGACCAGCTAGATCTACTGTCTCTATTATATTATGACAGACCAGCTAGATCTACTGCCTCTATTACAGTATGACAGACCAGCTAGATCTACTGTCTCTATTATATTATGACAGACCAGCTAGATATATTGTCTCTATTATATTATGACAGACCAGCTAGATATATTGTCCCTATTATATTATGACAGACCAGCTAGATCTAATGTCTCTTATATTATGATAGACCAGCTAGATCTACTGTCTCTATTATATTATGACAGACCAGCTAGATCTACTGTCTCTATTATATTATGACAGACCAGCTAGATCTACTGTCTCTATTATATTATGACAGACCAGCTAGATCTACTGTCTCTATTATATTATGACAGACCAGCTAGATCTAATGTCTCTAATATATTATGACAGACCAGCTAGATCTACTGTCTCTATTATATTATGACAGACCAGCTAGATCTACTGTCTCTATTATATTATGACAGACCAGCCAAATCTACTGTCTCTATTATATTATGACAGACCAGCTAGATCTACTGTCTCCATTATATTATGACAGACCAGCTAGATCTACAGTATCTATTATATTATGACCGGCCAGCTAGATCTACTGTCTCTATTATATTATGAAAGACCAGCTAGATCTACAGTGTCTATTATATTATGACAGACCAGCTAGATCTACTGTCGCTATTATATTATGACAGACCAGCTAGATCTAATGTCTCTATTATATTATGACAGACCAGCTAGATCCAATGTCTATTATATTATGACAGACCAGCTAGATCTACTGTCTCTATATAATGACAGACCAGCTAGATCCAATGTCTATTATATTATGACAGACCAGCTAGATCTGCTGTCTCTCATAATATAATAGAGACAGCAGATCTAGCTGGTCTGTCATAATATAATACAGACCAGCTAGATCTACTGTCTCTATTATATTATGACAGACCAGCTAGATCTACAGTATCTATTATATTATGACAGACCAGCTAGATCTACTGTCTCTATTATATTATGACAGACCAGCTAGATCTACTGCCTCTATTACAGTATGACAGACCAGCTAGATCTACTGTCTCTATTATATTATGACAGACCAGCTAGATATATTGTCTCTATTATATTATGACAGACCAGCTAGATATATTGTCCCTATTATATTATGACAGACCAGCTAGATCTAATGTCTCTTATATTATGACAGACCAGCTAGATCTACTGTCTCTATTATATTATGACAGACCAGCTAGATCTACTGTCTCTATTATATTATGACAGACCAGCTAGATCTACTGTCTCTATTATATTATGACAGACCAGCTAGATCTACTGTCTCTATTATATTATGACAGACCAGCTAGATCTAATGTCTCTAATATATTATGACAGACCAGCTATATCTACTGTCTCTATTATATTATGACAGACCAGCTAGATCTACTGTCTCTATTATATTATGACAGACCAGCCAAATCTACTGTCTCTATTATATTATGACAGACCAGCTAGATATACTGTCTCCATTATATTATGACAGACCAGCTAGATCTACAGTATCTATTATATTATGACAGGCCAGCTAGATCTACTGTCTCTATTATATTATGAAAGACCAGCTAGATCTACAGTGTCTATTATATTATGACAGACCAGCTAGATCTACTGTCGCTATTATATTATGACAGACCAGCTAGATCTAATGTCTCTATTATATTATGACAGACCAGCTAGATCCAATGTCTATTATATTATGACAGACCAGCTAGATCTACTGTCTCTATATAATGACAGACCAGCTAGATCCAATGTCTATTATATTATGACAGACCAGCTAGATCTGCTGTCTCTCATAATATAATAGAGACAGCAGATCTAGCTGGTCTGTCATAATATAATACAGACCAGCTAGATCTACTGTCTCTATTATATTATGACAGACCAGCTAGATCTACAGTATCTATTATATTATGACAGGCCAGCTAGATATATTGTCTCTATTATATTTTGACAGACCAGCTAGATATATTGTCTCTATTATATAATGACAGACCAGCTAGATCTACTGCCTCTATTATATTATGACAGACCAGCTAGATCTACTGTCTCTATTATATTATGACAGACCAGCTAGATATATTGTCTCTATTATATTATGACAGACCAGCTAGATCCAATGTCTCTATTATATTATGACAGACCAGCTAGATCTACTGTCTCTATTATATTATGACAGACCAGCTAGATCTACTGTCTATATTATATTATGACAAACCAGCTAGATCTACTGTCTCTATTATATTATGAAAGACCAGCTAGATCTACAGTGTCTATTATATTATGACAGACCAGCTAGATCTACTGTCGCTATTATATTATGACAGACCAGCTAGATCTACTGTCTCTATTATATTATGACAAACCAGCTAGATCTACTGTCTCTATTATATTATGACAGACCAGCTAGATCTACTGTCTCTATTATATTATGACAGACCAGCTAGATCTACTGTCTCTATTATATTATGAAAGACCAGCTAGATATACTGTCTCTATTATATTATGACAGACCAGCTAGATCTACTGTCTCTATTATATTATGACAGACCAGCTAGATCTACTGTCTCTATTACATTATGACAGACCAGCTAGATCTACTGTCGCTATTATATTATGACAGACCAGCTAGATCTACTGCCTCTATTACAGTATGACAGACCAGCTAGATATATTGTCTCTATTACATTATGACAGACCAGCTAGATATATTGTCTCTATTATATTATGACAGACCAGCTAGATCTACTGTCTCTATTATATTATGAAAGACCAGCTAGATCTACAGTGTCTATTATATTATGACAGACCAGCTAGATCTACTGTCTCTATTATATTATGACAGACCAGCTAGATCTACTGTCTCTATTATATTATGACAGACCAGCTAGATCTACTGTCTCTATTATATTATGACAGACCAGCTAGATCTACTGTCTCTATTATATTATGACAGACCAGCTAGATCTACTGTCTCTATTATATTATGACAGACCAGCTAGATCTACAGTATCTATTATATTATGACAGGCCAGCTAGATCTACTGTCTCTATTATATTATGACAGACCAGCTAGATCTACTGTCTCTATTATATTATGACAGACCAGCTAGATCTACTGTCTCTATTATATTATGACAGACCAGCTAGATCTACTGTCTCTATTATATTATGACAGACCAGCTAGATATACTGTCTCTATTATATTATGACAGACCAGCTAGATCTACTGTCTCTATTATATTATGACAGACCAGCTAGATATACTGTCTCTATTATATTATGACAGACCAGCTAGATCTACTGTCTCTATTATATAATGACAGACCAGCTAGATCTACTGTCTCTATTATATAATGACAGACCAGCTAGATCTACTGTCTCTATTATATTATGACAGACCAGCTAGATCTACTGTCTCTATTATATTATGACAGACCAGCTAGATCTACTGTCTCTATTATATTATGACAGACCAGCTAGATATACTGTCTCTATTATATTATGACAGACCAGCTAGATCTACTGTCTCTATTATATTATCACAAACCAGCTAGATCTACTGTCTCTATTATATTATGACAGACCAGCTAGATCTAATGTCTCTATTATATTATGACAGACCAGCTAGATCCAATGTCTCTATTATATTATGACAGACCAGCTAGATCTACTGTCTCTATTATATTATGACAGACCAGCTAGATCTACTGTCTCTATTATATTATGACAAACCAGCTAGATCTACTGTCTCTATTATATTATGAAAGACCAGCTAGATCTACAGTGTCTATTATATTATGACAGACCAGCTAGATCTACTGTCGCTATTATATTATGACAGACCAGCTAGATCTAATGTCTCTATTATATTATGACAGACCAGCTAGATCCAATGTCTATTATATTATGACAGACCAGCTAGATCTACTGTCTCTATATAATGACAGACCAGCTAGATCTACTGCCTCTATTACAGTATGACAGACCAGCTAGATCTACTGTCGCTATTATATTATGACAGACCAGCTAGATCTACTGTCTCTATTATATTATGACAGACCAGCTAGATCTACTGTCTCTATTATATTATGACAGACCAGCTAGATATACTGTCTCTATTATATTATGACAGACCAGCTAGATCTACTGTCTCTATTATATTATGACAGACCAGCTAGATCTACTGTCTCTATTACATTATGACAGACCAGCTAGATCTACTGTCGCTATTATATTATGACAGACCAGCTAGATCTACTGCCTCTATTACAGTATGACAGACCAGCTAGATATATTGTCTCTATTATATTATGACAGACCAGCTAGATCTAATGTCTCTATTACATTATGACAGACCAGCTAGATCCAATGTCTCTATTATATTATGACAAACCAGCTAGATCTACTGTCTCTATTATATTATGAAAGACCAGCTAGATCTACAGTGTCTATTATATTTTGACAGACCAGCTAGATCTACTGTCGCTATTATATTATGACAGACCAGCTAGATCTACTGTCTCTATTATATTATGACAGACCAGCTAGATCTACAGTATCTATTATATTATGACAGGCCAGCTAGATCTACTGTCTCTATTATATTATGACAGGCCAGCTAGATCTACTGTCTCTATTATATTATGACAGACCAGCTAGATATATTGTCTCTATTATATTTTGACAGACCAGCTAGATATATTGTCTCTATTATATAATGACAGACCAGCTAGATCTACTGCCTCTATTATATTATGACAGACCAGCTAGATCTACTGTCTCTATTATATTATGACAGACCAGCTAGATATATTGTCTCTATTATATTATGACAGACCAGCTAGATCCAATGTCTCTATTATATTATGACAGACCAGCTAGATCTACTGTCTCTATTATATTATGACAGACCAGCTAGATCTACTGTCTATATTATATTATGACAAACCAGCTAGATCTACTGTCTCTATTATATTATGAAAGACCAGCTAGATCTACAGTGTCTATTATATTATGACAGACCAGCTAGATCTACTGACGCTATTATATTATGACAGACCAGCTAGATCTACTTTCTCTATTATATTATGACAGACCAGCTAGATCTACTGTCTCTATTATATTATGACAGACCAGCTAGATCTACTGTCTCTATTATATTATGACAAACCAGCTAGATCTACTGTCTCTATTATATTATGACAGACCAGCTAGATCTACTGTCGCTATTATATTATGACAGACCAGCTAGATCTACTGTCTATATTATATTATGACAGACCAGCTAGATCTACTGTCGCTATTATATTATGACAGACCAGCTAGATCTACTGTCTCTATTATATTATGACAGACCAGCTAGATCTACTGTCTCTATTATATTATGAAAGACCAGCTAGATATACTGTCTCTATTATATTATGACAGACCAGCTAGATCTACTGTCTCTATTATATTATGACAGACCAGCTAGATCTACTGTCTCTATTATATTATGAAAGACCAGCTAGATATACTGTCTCTATTATATTATGACAGACCAGCTAGATCTACTGTCTCTATTACATTATGACAGACCAGCTAGATCTACTGTCGCTATTATATTATGACAGACCAGCTAGATCTACTGCCTCTATTACAGTATGACAGACCAGCTAGATATATTGTCTCTATTACATTATGACAGACCAGCTAGATCCAATGTCTCTATTATATTATGACAGACCAGCTAGATCTACTGTCTCTATTATATTATGAAAGACCAGCTAGATCTACAGTGTCTATTATATTTTGACAGACCAGCTAGATCTACTGTCTCTATTACATTATGACAAACCAGCTAGATCTACTGTCGCTATTATATTATGACAGACCAGCTAGATCTACTGTCGCTATTATATTATGACAGACCAGCTAGATCTGCTGTCTCTATTATATTATGACAGACCAGCTAGATCTACTGTCTCTATTATATTATGACAGACCAGCTAGATCTACAGTATCTATTATATTATGACAGGCCAGCTAGATCTACTGTCTCTATTATATTATGACAGACCAGCTAGATCTACTGTCTCTATTATATTATGAAAGACCAGCTAGATATACTGTCTCTATTATATTATGACAGACCAGCTAGATCTACTGTCTCTATTATATTATGACAGACCAGCTAGATCTACTGTCTCTATTATATTATGACAGACCAGCTAGATCTACTGTCTCTATTATATTATCACAGACCAGCTAGATCTACTGTCTCTATTATATTATGACAGACCAGCTAGATCTAATGTCTCTATTATATTATGACAGACCAGCTAGATCCAATGTCTCTATTATATTATGACAGACCAGCTAGATCTACTGTCTCTATTATATTATGACAGACCAGCTAGATCTACTGTCTCTATTATATTATGACAGACCAGCTAGATCTACTGTCTCTATTATATTATGACAGACCAGCTAGATCTACTGTCTCTATTATATTATCACAAACCAGCTAGATCTACTGTCTCTATTATATTATGACAGACCAGCTAGATCTAATGTCTCTATTATATTATGACAGACCAGCTAGATCCAATGTCTCTATTATATTATGACAGACCAGCTAGATCTAATGTCTCTATTATATTATGACAGACCAGCTAGATCTAATGTCTCTATTATATTATGACAGACCAGCTAGATCTACTGTCTCTATTATATTATGACAGACCAGCTAGATCTACATGTCTCTATTATATTATGACAGACCAGCTAGATCTACTGTCTCTATTATATTATGACAGACCAGCTAGATCTAATGTCTCTATTATATTATGACAGACCAGCTAGATCTAATGTCTCTATTATATTATGACAGACCAGCTAGATCTAATGTCTCTATTATATTATGACAGACCAGCTAGATCTAATGTCTCTATTACAGTATGACAGACCAGCTAGATCTAATGTCTCTATTATATTATGACAGACCAGCTAGATCTACTGTCTCTATTATATTATGACAGACCAGCTAGATATATTGTCTCTATTATATTATGACAGACCAGCTAGATATACTGTCTCTATTATATTATGACAGACCAGCTAGATCTACTGTCTCTATTATATTATGACAAACCAGCTAGATCTACTGTCTCTATTATATTATGACAGACCAGCTATATCTAATGTCTCTATTATATTATGACAGACCAGCTAGATCTACTGTCTCTATTATATTATGACAGACCAGCTAGATCTACTGTCTATATTATATTATGACAGACCAGCTAGATCTACTGTCGCTATTATATTATGACAGACCAGCTAGATCTACTGTCTCTATTATATTATGACAGACCAGCTAGATCTACTGTCTCTATTATATTATGACAGACCAGCTAGATCTACTGTCTCTATTATATTATGACAGACCAGCTAGATCTAATGTCTCTATTATATTATGACAGACCAGCTAGATCTACTGTCTCTATTATATTATGACAGACCAGCTAGATCTACTGTCTCTATTATATTATGACAGACCAGCTAGATATACTGTCTCTATTATATTATGACAGACCAGCTAGATCTACTGTCTATATTATATTATGACAGACCAGCTAGATCTACTGTCTATATTATATTATGACAGACCAGCTAGATCTACTGTCGCTATTATATTATGACAGACCAGCTAGATCTACTGTCTCTATTATATTATGACAGACCAGCTAGATCTACTGTCTCTATTATATTATGACAGACCAGCTAGATATACTGTCTCTATTATATTATGACAGACCAGCTAGATCTACTGTCTCTATTATATTATGACAGACCAGCTAGATCTACTGTCTCTATTATATTATGACAGACCAGCTAGATCTACTGTCGCTATTATATTATGACAGACCAGCTAGATCTACTGTCTCTATTATATTATGACAGACCAGCTAGATCTACTGTCTCTATTACATTATGACAGACCAGCTAGATCTACTGTCGCTATTATATTATGACAGACCAGCTAGATCTACTGCCTCTATTACAGTATGACAGACCAGCTAGATCCAATGTCTCTATTATATTATGACAAACCAGCTAGATCTACTGTCTCTATTATATTATGAAAGACCAGCTAGATCTACACTGTCTATTATATTTTGACAGACCAGCTAGATCTACTGTCTCTATTACATTATGACAGACCAGCTAGATCTACTGTCGCTATTATATTATGACAGACCAGCTAGATCTACTGTCGCTATTATATTATGACAGACCAGCTAGATCTACTGTCTCTATTATATTATGACAGACCAGCTAGATCTACAGTATCTATTATATTATGACAGGCCAGCTAGATCTACTGTCTCTATTATATTATGACAGACCAGCTAGATCTACTGTCTCTATTATATTATGAAAGACCAGCTAGATATACTGTCTCTATTATATTATGACAGACCAGCTAGATATACTGTCTCTATTATATTATGACAGACCAGCTAGATATACTGTCTCTATTATATTATGACAGACCAGCTAGATCTACTGTCTCTATTATATTATGACAGACCAGCTAGATCTACTGTCTCTATTATATTATGACAGACCAGCTAGATCTACTGTCTCTATTATATAATGACAGACCAGCTAGATCTACTGTCTCTATTATATAATGACAGACCAGCTAGATCTACTGTCTCTATTATATTATGACAGACCAGCTAGATCTACTGTCTCTATTATATTATGACAGACCAGCTAGATATACTGTCTCTATTATATTATGACAGACCAGCTAGATATACTGTCTCTATTATATTATGACAGACCAGCTAGATCTACTGTCTCTATTATATTATCACAAACCAGCTAGATCTACTGTCTCTATTATATTATGACAGACCAGCTAGATCTAATGTCTCTATTATATTATGACAGACCAGCTAGATCCAATGTCTCTATTATATTATGACAGACCAGCTAGATCTACTGTCTCTATTATATTATGACAGACCAGCTAGATCTACTGTCTCTATTATATTATGACAAACCAGCTAGATCTACTGTCTCTATTATATTATGAAAGACCAGCTAGATCTACAGTGTCTATTATATTATGACAGACCAGCTAGATCTACTGTCGCTATTATATTATGACAGACCAGCTAGATCTAATGTCTCTATTATATTATGACAGACCAGCTAGATCCAATGTCTATTATATTATGACAGACCAGCTAGATCTACTGTCTCTATATAATGACAGACCAGCTAGATCTACTGCCTCTATTACAGTATGACAGACCAGCTAGATCTACAGTATCTATTATATTATGACAGACCAGCTAGATCTACTGTCTCTATTATATTATGACAGACCAGCTAGATATATTGTCTCTATTATATTATGACAGACCAGCTAGATATACTGTCTCTATTATATTATGACAGACCAGCTAGATCTACTGTCTCTATTATATTATGACAAACCAGCTAGATCTACTGTCTCTATTATATTATGACAGACCAGCTATATCTAATGTCTCTATTATATTATGACAGACCAGCTAGATCTACTGTCTATATTATATTATGACAGACCAGCTAGATCTACTGTCTATATTATATTATGACAGACCAGCTAGATCTACTGTCGCTATTATATTATGACAGACCAGCTAGATCTACTGTCTCTATTATATTATGACAGACCAGCTAGATCTACTGTCTCTATTATATTATGACAGACCAGCTAGATATACTGTCTCTATTATATTATGACAGACCAGCTAGATCTACTGTCTCTATTATATTATGACAGACCAGCTAGATCTACTGTCTCTATTATATTATGACAGACCAGCTAGATCTACTGTCTCTATTATATTATGAAAGACCAGCTAGATATACTGTCTCTATTATATTATGACAGACCAGCTAGATCTACTGTCTCTATTACATTATGACAGACCAGCTAGATCTACTGTCGCTATTATATTATGACAGACCAGCTAGATCTACTGCCTCTATTACAGTATGACAGACCAGCTAGATATATTGTCTCTATTACATTATGACAGACCAGCTAGATCCATTGTCTCTATTATATTATGACAGACCAGCTAGATCTACTGTCTCTATTATATTATGAAAGACCAGCTAGATCTACAGTGTCTATTATATTTTGACAGACCAGCTAGATCTACTGTCTCTATTACATTATGACAGACCAGCTAGATCTACTGTCGCTATTATATTATGACAGACCAGCTAGATCTACTGTCGCTATTATATTATGACAGACCAGCTAGATCTGCTGTCTCTATTATATTATGACAGACCAGCTAGATCTACTGTCTCTATTATATTATGACAGACCAGCTAGATCTACAGTATCTATTATATTATGACAGGCCAGCTAGATCTACTGTCTCTATTATATTATGACAGACCAGCTAGATCTACTGTCTCTATTATATTATGAAAGACCAGCTAGATATACTGTCTCTATTATATTATGACAGACCAGCTAGATATACTGTCTCTATTACATTATGACAGACCAGCTAGATATACTGTCTCTATTATATTATGACAGACCAGCTAGATCTACTGTCTCTATTATATTATGACAGACCAGCTAGATCTACTGTCTCTATTATATTATGACAGACCAGCTAGATCTACTGTCTCTATTATATAATGACAGACCAGCTAGATCTACTGTCTCTATTATATAATGACAGACCAGCTAGATCTACTGTCTCTATTATATTATGACAGACCAGCTAGATCTACTGTCTCTATTATATTATGACAGACCAGCTAGATATACTGTCTCTATTATATTATGACAGACCAGCTAGATATACTGTCTCTATTATATTATGACAGACCAGCTAGATCTACTGTCTCTATTATATTATCACAGACCAGCTAGATCTACTGTCTCTATTATATTATGACAGACCAGCTAGATCTAATGTCTCTATTATATTATGACAGACCAGCTAGATCCAATGTCTCTATTATATTATGACAGACCAGCTAGATCTACTGTCTCTATTATATTATGACAGACCAGCTAGATCTACTGTCTCTATTATATTATGACAAACCAGCTAGATCTACTGTCTCTATTATATTATGACAGACCAGCTAGATCTACAGTCTCTATTATATTATGACAGACCAGCTAGATCTACTGTCTCTATTATATTATGACAGACCAGCTAGATCTACTGTCTCTATTATATTATGACAGACCAGCTAGATCCAATG
This sequence comes from Salvelinus alpinus, assembly GCF_045679555.1. Lineage (NCBI taxonomy): Eukaryota > Metazoa > Chordata > Actinopteri > Salmoniformes > Salmonidae > Salvelinus > Salvelinus alpinus. The sequence continues at coordinate 496,097 of NC_092095.1, forward strand.
TCTATTATATTATGACAGACCAGCTAGATCTACTGTCTCTATTATATTATGACAGACCAGCTAGATCTACTGTCTCTATTATAGATGACAGACCAGCTAGATCTACTGTCTCTATTATATTATGACAGACCAGCTAGATCTACTGTCTCTATTATATTATGACAGACCAGCTAGATATATTGTCTCTATTATATTATGACAGACCAGCTAGATCTACTGTCTCTATTATATTATGACAGACCAGCTAGATCTACTGTCTCTATTATATTATGACAGACCAGCTAGATCTACTGTCTCTATTATATTATGACAGACCAGCTAGATCTAATGTCTCTATTATATAATGACAGACCAGCTAGATCTAATGTCTCTATTATATTATGACAGACCAGCTAGATCTAATGTCTCTATTATATTATGACAGACCAGCTAGATCTAATGTCTCTATTATATTATGACAGACCAGCTAGATCTACTGTCTCTATTATATTATGACAGACCAGCTAGATCTAATGTCTCTATTATATTATGACAGACCAGCTAGATCTAATGTCTCTATTATATTATGACAGACCAGCTAGATCTAATGTCTCTATTATATTATGACAGACCAGCTAGATCTAATGTCTCTATTATATTATGACAGACCAGCTAGATCTAATGTCTCTATTATATTATGACAGACCAGCTAGATCTAATGTCTCTATTATATTATGACAGACCAGCTAGATCTACTGTCTCTATTATATTATGACAGACCAGCTAGATCTACATGTCTCTATTATATTATGACAGACCAGCTAGATCTAATGTCTCTATTATATTATGACAGACCAGCTAGATCTAATGTCTCTATTATATTATGACAGACCAGCTAGATCTAATGTCTCTATTATATTATGACAGACCAGCTAGATCTACTGTCTCTATTATATTATGACAGACCAGCTAGATCTAATGTCTCTATTACATTATGACAGACCAGCTAGATCTAATGTCTCTATTATATTATGACAGACCAGCTAGATCTAATGTCTCTATTATATTATGACAGACCAGCTAGATCTAATGTCTCTATTATATTATGACAGACCAGCTAGATCTAATGTCTCTATTATATTATGACAGACCAGCTAGATCTAATGTCTCTATTATATTATGACAGACCAGCTAGATCTAATGTCTCTATTATATTATGACAGACCAGCTAGATCTAATGTCTCTATTATATTATGACAGACCAGCTAGATCTAATGTCTCTATTATATTATGACAGACCAGCTAGATCTAATGTCTCTATTATATTATGACAGACCAGCTAGATCTAATGTCTCTATTATATTATGACAGACCAGCTAGATCTACTGTCTCTATTATATTATGACAGACCAGCTAGATCTAATGTCTCTATTATATTATGACAGACCAGCTAGATCTACTGTCTCTATTATATTATGACAGACCAGCTAGATCTACTGTCTCTATTATATTATGACAGACCAGCTAGATCTAATGTCTCTATTATATTATGACAGACCAGCTAGATCTAATGTCTCTATTATATTATGACAGACCAGCTAGATCTAATGTCTCTATTATATTATGACAGACCAGCTAGATCTACTGTCTCTATTACATTATGACAGACCAGCTAGATCTACTGTCTCTATTATATTATGACAGACCAGCTAGATCTAATGTCTCTATTACATTATGACAGACCAGCTAGATCTAATGTCTCTATTACATTATGACAGACCAGCTAGATCTAATGTCTCTATTATATTATGACAGACCAGCTAGATCTACTGTCTCTATTATATTATGACAGACCAGCTAGATCTACATGTCTCTATTATATTATGACAGACCAGCTAGATCTAATGTCTCTATTACATTATGACAGACCAGCTAGATCTAATGTCTCTATTATATTATGACAGACCAGCTAGATCTAATGTCTCTATTATATTATGACAGACCAGCTAGATCTAATGTCTCTATTATATTATGACAGACCAGCTAGATCTACTGTCTCTATTATATTATGACAGACCAGCTAGATCTACATGTCTCTATTATATTATGACAGACCAGCTAGATCTACTGTCTCTATTATATTATGACAGACCAGCTAGATCTACTGTCTCTATTATATTATGACAGACCAGCTAGATCTAATGTCTCTATTATATTATGACAGACCAGCTAGATCTAATGTCTCTATTACATTATGACAGACCAGCTAGATCTAATGTCTCTATTATATTATGACAGACCAGCTAGATCTAATGTCTCTATTATATTATGACAGACCAGCTAGATCTAATGTCTCTATTATATTATGACAGACCAGCTAGATCTACTGTCTCTATTATATTATGACAGACCAGCTAGATCTAATGTCTCTATTATATTATGACAGACCAGCTAGATCTAATGTCTCTATTACATTATGACAGACCAGCTAGATCTAATGTCTCTATTATATTATGACAGACCAGCTAGATCTAATGTCTCTATTATATTATGACAGACCAGCTAGATCTAATGTCTCTATTACATTATGACAGACCAGCTAGATCTAATGTCTCTATTATATTATGACAGACCAGCTAGATCTAATGTCTCTATTACATTATGACAGACCAGCTAGATCTAATGTCTCTATTACATTATGACAGACCAGCTAGATCTAATGTCTCTATTATATTATGACAGACCAGCTAGATCTAATGTCTCTATTATATTATGACAGACCAGCTAGATCTAATGTCTCTATTATATTATGACAGACCAGCTAGATCTAATGTCTCTATTATATTATGACAGACCAGCTAGATCTAATGTCTCTATTATATTATGACAGACCAGCTAGATCTAATGTCTCTATTATATTATGACAGACCAGCTAGATCTAATGTCTCTATTACATTATGACAGACCAGCTAGATCTAATGTCTCTATTATATTATGACAGACCAGCTAGATCTAATGTCTCTATTATATTATGACAGACCAGCTAGATCTAATGTCTCTATTATATTATGACAGACCAGCTAGATCTAATGTCTCTATTATATTATGACAGACCAGCTAGATCTAATGTCTCTATTATATTATGACAGACCAGCTAGATCTAATGTCTCTATTATATTATGACAGACCAGCTAGATCTAATGTCTCTATTATATTATGACAGACCAGCTAGATCTAATGTCTCTATTATATTATGACAGACCAGCTAGATCTAATGTCTCTATTATATTATGACAGACCAGCTAGATCTAATGTCTCTATTATATTATGACAGACCAGCTAGATCTAATGTCTCTATTACATTATGACAGACCAGCTAGATCTAATGTCTCTATTATATTATGACAGACCAGCTAGATCTAATGTCTCTATTACATTATGACAGACCAGCTAGATCTAATGTCTCTATTATATTATGACAGACCAGCTAGATCTAATGTCTCTATTATATTATGACAGACCAGCTAGATCTAATGTCTCTATTATATTATGACAGACCAGCTAGATCTAATGTCTCTATTACATTATGACAGACCAGCTAGATCTAATGTCTCTATTACATTATGACAGACCAGCTAGATCTAATGTCTCTATTACATTATGACAGACCAGCTAGATCTAATGTCTCTATTATATTATGACAGACCAGCTAGATCTAATGTCTCTATTATATTATGACAGACCAGCTAGATCTAATGTCTCTATTACATTATGACAGACCAGCTAGATCTAATGTCTCTATTATATTATGACAGACCAGCTAGATCTAATGTCTCTATTATATTATGACAGACCAGCTAGATCTACTGTCTCTATTATATTATGACAGACCAGCTAGATCTAATGTCTCTATTACATTATGACAGACCAGCTAGATCTAATGTCTCTATTATATTATGACAGACCAGCTAGATCTAATGTCTCTATTACATTATGACAGACCAGCTAGATCTAATGTCTCTATTATATTATGACAGACCAGCTAGATCTAATGTCTCTATTACATTATGACAGACCAGCTAGATCTAATGTCTCTATTATATTATGACAGACCAGCTAGATCTAATGTCTCTATTACATTATGACAGACCAGCTAGATCTAATGTCTCTATTACATTATGACAGACCAGCTAGATCTAATGTCTCTATTATATTATGACAGACCAGCTAGATCTAATGTCTCTATTACATTATGACAGACCAGCTAGATCTAATGTCTCTATTACATTATGACAGACCAGCTAGATCTAATGTCTCTATTACATTATGACAGACCAGCTAGATCTAATGTCTCTATTATATTATGACAGACCAGCTAGATCTAATGTCTCTATTATATTATGACAGACCAGCTAGATCTACATGTCTCTATTATATTATGACAGACCAGCTAGATCTAATGTCTCTATTACATTATGACAGACCAGCTAGATCTAATGTCTCTATTACATTATGACAGACCAGCTAGATCTAATGTCTCTATTATATTATGACAGACCAGCTAGATCTAATGTCTCTATTATATTATGACAGACCAGCTAGATCTAATGTCTCTATTATATTATGACAGACCAGCTAGATCTAATGTCTCTATTACATTATGACAGACCAGCTAGATCTAATGTCTCTATTACATTATGACAGACCAGCTAGATCTAATGTCTCTATTATATTATGACAGACCAGCTAGATCTAATGTCTCTATTACATTATGACAGACCAGCTAGATCTAATGTCTCTATTATATTATGACAGACCAGCTAGATCTAATGTCTCTATTATATTATGACAGACCAGCTAGATCTAATGTCTCTATTATATTATGACAGACCAGCTAGATCTAATGTCTCTATTATATTATGACAGACCAGCTAGATCTAATGTCTCTATTATATTATGACAGACCAGCTAGATCTAATGTCTCTATTATATTATGACAGACCAGCTAGATCTACTGTCTCTATTATATTATGACAGACCAGCTAGATCTAATGTCTCTATTATATTATGACAGACCAGCTAGATCTAATGTCTCTATTATATTATGACAGACCAGCTAGATCTAATGTCTCTATTACATTATGACAGACCAGCTAGATCTAATGTCTCTATTATATTATGACAGACCAGCTAGATCTAATGTCTCTATTATATTATGACAGACCAGCTAGATCTAATGTCTCTATTATATTATGACAGACCAGCTAGATCTAATGTCTCTATTACATTATGACAGACCAGCTAGATCTAATGTCTCTATCATATTATGACAGACCAGCTAGATCTAATGTCTCTATTATATTATGACAGACCAGCTAGATCTAATGTCTCTATTACATTATGACAGACCAGCTAGATCTAATGTCTCTATTATATTATGACAGACCAGCTAGATCTAATGTCTCTATTACATTATGACAGACCAGCTAGATCTAATGTCTCTATTATATTATGACAGACCAGCTAGATCTAATGTCTCTATTACATTATGACAGACCAGCTAGATCTAATGTCTCTATTATATTATGACAGACCAGCTAGATCTAATGTCTCTATTACATTATGACAGACCAGCTAGATCTAATGTCTCTATTATATTATGACAGACCAGCTAGATCTACTGTCTCTATTATATTATGACAGACCAGCTAGATCTAATGTCTCTATTACATTATGACAGACCAGCTAGATCTAATGTCTCTATTATATTATGACAGACCAGCTAGATCTAATGTCTCTATTATATTATGACAGACCAGCTAGATCTAATGTCTCTATTATATTATGACAGACCAGCTAGATCTAATGTCTCTATTATATTATGACAGACCAGCTAGATCTACTGTCTCTATTACATTATGACAGACCAGCTAGATCTAATGTCTCTATTACATTATGACAGACCAGCTAGATCTAATGTCTCTATTACATTATGACAGACCAGCTAGATCTAATGTCTCTATTACATTATGACAGACCAGCTAGATCTAATGTCTCTATTATATTATGACAGACCAGCTAGATCTAATGTCTCTATTACATTATGACAGACCAGCTAGATCTAATGTCTCTATTACATTATGACAGACCAGCTAGATCTAATGTCTCTATTATATAATGACAGACCAGCTAGATCTAATGTCTCTATTACATTATGACAGACCAGCTAGATCTAATGTCTCTATTATATTATGACAGACCAGCTAGATCTAATGTCTCTATTACATTATGACAGACCAGCTAGATCTAATGTCTCTATTACATTATGACAGACCAGCTAGATCTAATGTCTCTATTACATTATGACAGACCAGCTAGATCTAATGTCTCTATTACATTATGACAGACCAGCTAGATCTAATGTCTCTATTACATTATGACAGACCAGCTAGATCTAATGTCTCTATTACATTATGACAGACCAGCTAGATCTAATGTCTCTATTACATTATGACAGACCAGCTAGATCTAATGTCTCTATTACATTATGACAGACCAGCTAGATCTAATGTCTCTATTACATTATGACAGACCAGCTAGATCTAATGTCTCTATTACATTATGACAGACCAGCTAGATCTAATGTCTCTATTACATTATGACAGACCAGCTAGATCTAATGTCTCTATTACATTATGACAGACCAGCTAGATCTAATGTCTCTATTACATTATGACAGACCAGCTAGATCTAATGTCTCTATTACATTATGACAGACCAGCTAGATCTAATGTCTCTATTACATTATGACAGACCAGCTAGATCTAATGTCTCTATTACATTATGACAGACCAGCTAGATCTAATGTCTCTATTACATTATGACAGACCAGCTAGATCTAATGTCTCTATTATATTATGACAGACCAGCTAGATCTAATGTCTCTATTATATAATGACAGACCAGCTAGATCTAATGTCTCTATTACATTATGACAGACCAGCTAGATCTAATGTCTCTATTACATTATGACAGACCAGCTAGATCTAATGTCTCTATTACATTATGACAGACCAGCTAGATCTAATGTCTCTATTACATTATGACAGACCAGCTAGATCTAATGTCTCTATTATATTATGACAGACCAGCTAGATCTAATGTCTCTATTACATTATGACAGACCAGCTAGATCTAATGTCTCTATTACATTATGACAGACCAGCTAGATCTAATGTCTCTATTACATTATGACAGACCAGCTAGATCTAATGTCTCTATTACATTATGACAGACCAGCTAGATCTAATGTCTCTATTATATTATGACAGACCAGCTAGATCTAATGTCTCTATTACATTATGACAGACCAGCTAGATCTAATGTCTCTATTACATTATGACAGACCAGCTAGATCTAATGTCTCTATTATATAATGACAGACCAGCTAGATCTAATGTCTCTATTACATTATGACAGACCAGCTAGATCTAATGTCTCTATTACATTATGACAGACCAGCTAGATCTAATGTCTCTATTACATTATGACAGACCAGCTAGATCTAATGTCTCTATTATATAATGACAGACCAGCTAGATCTAATGTCTCTATTACATTATGACAGACCAGCTAGATCTAATGTCTCTATTATATAATGACAGACCAGCTAGATCTAATGTCTCTATTATATTATGACAGACCAGCTAGATCTAATGTCTCTATTATATAATGACAGACCAGCTAGATCTAATGTCTCTATTACATAATGACAGACCAGCTAGATCTAATGTCTCTATTACATAATGACAGACCAGCTAGATCTAATGTCTCTATTACATTATGACAGACCAGCTAGACCTAATGTCTCTATTACATTATGACAGACCAGCTAGATCTAATGTCTCTATTACATTATGACAGACCAGCTAGATCTAATGTCTCTATTACATAATGACAGACCAGCTAGATCTAATGTCTCTATTACATTATGACAGACCAGCTAGATCTAATGTCTCTATTACATTATGACAGACCAGCTAGATCTAATGTCTCTATTACATTATGACAGACCAGCTAGATCTAATGTCTCTATTACATTATGACAGACCAGCTAGATCTAATGTCTCTATTACATTATGACAGACCAGCTAGATCTAATGTCTCTATTACATTATGACAGACCAGCTAGATCTAATGTCTCTATTATATAATGACAGACCAGCTAGATCTAATGTCTCTATTACATTATGACAGACCAGCTAGATCTAATGTCTCTATTACATTATGACAGACCAGCTAGATCTAATGTCTCTATTACATTATGACAGACCAGCTAGATCTAATGTCTCTATTACATTATGACAGACCAGCTAGATCTAATGTCTCTATTACATTATGACAGACCAGCTAGATCTAATGTCTCTATTATATAATGACAGACCAGCTAGATCTAATGTCTCTATTACATTATGACAGACCAGCTAGATCTAATGTCTCTATTACATTATGACAGACCAGCTAGATCTAATGTCTCTATTACATTATGACAGACCAGCTAGATCTAATGTCTCTATTACATTATGACAGACCAGCTAGATCTAATGTCTCTATTACATTATGACAGACCAGCTAGATCTAATGTCTCTATTACATTATGACAGACCAGCTAGATCTAATGTCTCTATTATATAATGACAGACCAGCTAGATCTAATGTCTCTATTACATTATGACAGACCAGCTAGATCTAATGTCTCTATTACATTATGACAGACCAGCTAGATCTAATGTCTCTATTACATTATGACAGACCAGCTAGATCTAATGTCTCTATTACATTATGACAGACCAGCTAGATCTAATGTCTCTATTACATTATGACAGACCAGCTAGATCTAATGTCTCTATTACATTATGACAGACCAGCTAGATCTAATGTCTCTATTACATTATGACAGACCAGCTAGATCTAATGTCTCTATTACATTATGACAGACCAGCTAGATCTAATGTCTCTATTACATTATGACAGACCAGCTAGATCTAATGTCTCTATTACATTATGACAGACCAGCTAGATCTAATGTCTCTATTACATTATGACAGACCAGCTAGATCTAATGTCTCTATTACATTATGACAGACCAGCTAGATCTAATGTCTCTATTATATAATGACAGACCAGCTAGATCTAATGTCTCTATTACATTATGACAGACCAGCTAGATCTAATGTCTCTATTATATAATGACAGACCAGCTAGATCTAATGTCTCTATTACATTATGACAGACCAGCTAGATCTAATGTCTCTATTATATAATGACAGACCAGCTAGATCTAATGTCTCTATTACATAATGACAGACCAGCTAGATCTAATGTCTCTATTATATAATGACAGACCAGCTAGATCTAATGTCTCTATTACATTATGACAGACCAGCTAGATCTAATGTCTCTATTACATTATGACAGACCAGCTAGATCTAATGTCTCTATTACATTATGACAGACCAGCTAGATCTAATGTCTCTATTACATTATGACAGACCAGCTAGATCTAATGTCTCTATTACATTATGACAGACCAGCTAGATCTAATGTCTCTATTATATTATGACAGACCAGCTAGATCTAATGTCTCTATTACATTATGACAGACCAGCTAGATCTAATGTCTCTATTACATTATGACAGACCAGCTAGATCTAATGTCTCTATTACATTATGACAGACCAGCTAGATCTACTGTCTCTATTACATTATGACAGACCAGCTAGATCTAATGTCTCTATTACATTATGACAGACCAGCTAGATCTAATGTCTCTATTACATTAATGACAGACCAGCTAGATCTAATGTCTCTATTATATTATGACAGACCAGCTAGATCTAATGTCTCTATTATATTATGACAGACCAGCTAGATCTAATGTCTCTATTACATTATGACAGACCAGCTAGATCTAATGTCTCTATTACATTATGACAGACCAGCTAGATCTAATGTCTCTATTACATTATGACAGACCAGCTAGATCTAATGTCTCTATTATATTATGACAGACCAGCTAGATCTAATGTCTCTATTATATTATGACAGGCCAGCTAGATCTAATGTCTCTATTACATTAATGACAGACCAGCTAGATCTAATGTCTCTATTATATAATGACAGACCAGCTAGATCTAATGTCTCTATTATATTATGACAGACCAGCTAGATCTAATGTCTCTATTATATTATGACAGACCAGCTAGATCTAATGTCTCTATTACATTATGACAGACCAGCTAGATCTAATGTCTCTATTACATTATGACAGACCAGCTAGATCTAATGTCTCTATTACATTATGACAGACCAGCTAGATCTAATGTCTCTATTACATTATGACAGACCAGCTAGATCTAATGTCTCTATTACATTATGACAGACCAGCTAGATCTAATGTCTCTATTACATTATGACAGACCAGCTAGATCTAATGTCTCTATTACATTATGACAGACCAGCTAGATCTAATGTCTCTATTATATAATGACAGACCAGCTAGATCTAATGTCTCTATTACATTATGACAGACCAGCTAGATCTAATGTCTCTATTACATTATGACAGACCAGCTAGATCTAATGTCTCTATTACATTATGACAGACCAGCTAGATCTAATGTCTCTATTACATTATGACAGACCAGCTAGATCTAATGTCTCTATTACATTATGACAGACCAGCTAGATCTAATGTCTCTATTACATTATGACAGACCAGCTAGATCTAATGTCTCTATTATATAATGACAGACCAGCTAGATCTATGTCTCTATTACATTATGACAGACCAGCTAGATCTAATGTCTCTATTACATTATGACAGACCAGCTAGATCTAATGTCTCTATTACATTATGACAGACCAGCTAGATCTAATGTCTCTATTACATTATGACAGACCAGCTAGATCTAATGTCTCTATTACATTATGACAGACCAGCTAGATCTAATGTCTCTATTACATTATGACAGACCAGCTAGATCTAATGTCTCTATTATATAATGACAGACCAGCTAGATCTAATGTCTCTATTATATAATGACAGACCAGCTAGATCTAATGTCTCTATTACATTATGACAGACCAGCTA
>NC_092095.1:507326-515779 GCF_045679555.1 Salvelinus alpinus
GCTAGATCTAATGTCTCTATTATATAATGACAGACCAGCTAGATCTAATGTCTCTATTACATTATGACAGACCAGCTAGATCTAATGTCTCTATTACATTATGACAGACCAGCTAGATCTAATGTCTCTTATTACATTATGACAGACCAGCTAGATCTAATGTCTCTATTATATAATGACAGACCAGCTAGATCTAATGTCTCTATTATATTATGACAGACCAGCTAGATCTAATGTCTCTATTACATAATGACAGACCAGCTAGATCTAATGTCTCTATTACATTATGACAGACCAGCTAGATCTAATGTCTCTATTATATAATGACAGACCAGCTAGATCTAATGTCTCTATTACATTATGACAGACCAGCTAGATCTAATGTCTCTATTACATTATGACAGACCAGCTAGATCTAATGTCTCTATTATATAATGACAGACCAGCTAGATCTAATGTCTCTATTATATAATGACAGACCAGCTAGATCTAATGTCTCTATTACATTATGACAGACCAGCTAGATCTAATGTCTCTATTATATAATGACAGACCAGCTAGATCTAATGTCTCTATTACATTATGACAGACCAGCTAGATCTAATGTCTCTATTATATTATGACAGACCAGCTAGATCTAATGTCTCTATTACATTATGACAGACCAGCTAGATCTAATGTCTCTATTACATTATGACAGACCAGCTAGATCTAATGTCTCTATTACATTATGACAGACCAGCTAGATCTAATGTCTCTATTACATTATGACAGACCAGCTAGATCTAATGTCTCTATTATATTATGACAGACCAGCTAGATCTAATGTCTCTATTACATTATGACAGACCAGCTAGATCTAATGTCTCTATTATATTATGACAGACCAGCTAGATCTAATGTCTCTATTACATTATGACAGACCAGCTAGATCTAATGTCTCTATTACATTATGACAGACCAGCTAGATCTAATGTCTCTATTACATTATGACAGACCAGCTAGATCTAATGTCTCTATTATATAATGACAGACCAGCTAGATCTAATGTCTCTATTATATAATGACAGACCAGCTAGATCTAATGTCTCTATTATATAATGACAGACCAGCTAGATCTAATGTCTCTATTACATTATGACAGACCAGCTAGATCTAATGTCTCTATTATATAATGACAGACCAGCTAGATCTAATGTCTCTATTACATTATGACAGACCAGCTAGATCTAATGTCTCTATTATATAATGACAGACCAGCTAGATCTAATGTCTCTATTACATTATGACAGACCAGCTAGATCTAATGTCTCTATTACATTATGACAGACCAGCTAGATCTAATGTCTCTATTATATTATGACAGACCAGCTAGATCTAATGTCTCTATTATATAATGACAGACCAGCTAGATCTAATGTCTCTATTACATTATGACAGACCAGCTAGATCTAATGTCTCTATTACATTATGACAGACCAGCTAGATCTAATGTCTCTATTATATTATGACAGACCAGCTAGATCTAATGTCTCTATTATATTATGACAGACCAGCTAGATCTAATGTCTCTATTACATTATGACAGACCAGCTAGATCTAATGTCTCTATTATATTATGACAGACCAGCTAGATCTAATGTCTCTATTACATTATGACAGACCAGCTAGATCTAATGTCTCTATTACATTATGACAGACCAGCTAGATCTAATGTCTCTATTATATAATGACAGACCAGCTAGATCTAATGTCTCTATTATATTATGACAGACCAGCTAGATCTAATGTCTCTATTATATTATGACAGACCAGCTAGATCTAATGTCTCTATTATATTATGACAGACCAGCTAGATCTAATGTCTCTATTACATTATGACAGACCAGCTAGATCTAATGTCTCTATTATATTATGACAGACCAGCTAGATCTAATGTCTCTATTACATTATGACAGACCAGCTAGATCTAATGTCTCTATTACATTATGACAGACCAGCTAGATCTAATGTCTCTATTATATTATGACAGACCAGCTAGATCTAATGTCTCTATTACATTATGACAGACCAGCTAGATCTAATGTCTCTATTATATTATGACAGACCAGCTAGATCTAATGTCTCTATTACATTATGACAGACCAGCTAGATCTAATGTCTCTATTATATTATGACAGACCAGCTAGATCTAATGTCTCTATTATATTATGACAGACCAGCTAGATCTAATGTCTCTATTACATTATGACAGACCAGCTAGATCTAATGTCTCTATTACATTATGACAGACCAGCTAGATCTAATGTCTCTATTATATAATGACAGACCAGCTAGATCTAATGTCTCTATTATATTATGACAGACCAGCTAGATCTAATGTCTCTATTATATTATGACAGACCAGCTAGATCTAATGTCTCTATTACATTATGACAGACCAGCTAGATCTAATGTCTCTATTATATTATGACAGACCAGCTAGATCTAATGTCTCTATTACATTATGACAGACCAGCTAGATCTAATGTCTCTATTATATTATGACAGACCAGCTAGATCTAATGTCTCTATTATATTATGACAGACCAGCTAGATCTAATGTCTCTATTATATTATGACAGACCAGCTAGATCTAATGTCTCTATTATATTATGACAGACCAGCTAGATATAATGTCTCTATTATATTATGACAGACCAGCTAGATCTAATTTCTCTATTACATTATGACAGACCAGCTAGATCTAATGTCTCTATTATATTATGACAGACCAGCTAGATCTAATGTCTCTATTATATTATGACAGACCAGCTAGATCTACTGTCTCTATTATATTATGACAGACCAGCTAGATCTAATGTCTCTATTATATTATGACAGACCAGCCAGATCTACTGTCTCTATTATATTATGACAGACCAGCTAGATCTACTGTCTCTATTATATTATGACAGACCAGCTAGATATACTGTCTCTATTATATTATGACAGACCAGCTAGATCTACTGTCTCTATTATATTATGACAGAGCAGCTAGATCTACTGTCTCTATTATATTATGACAGACCAGCTAGATCTAATGTCTCTATTATATTATGACAGACCAGCTAGATCTACTGTCTCTATTATATTATGACAGACCAGCTAGATCTACTGTCTCTATTATATTATGACAGACCAGCTAGATCTAATGTCTCTATTATATTATGACAGACCAGCTAGATCTAATGTCTCTATTATATTATGACAGGCCAGCTAGATCTACTGTCTCTATTATATTATGACAGACCAGCTAGATCTACTGTCTCTATTATATTATGACAGACCAGCTAGATCTACTGTCTCTATTATATTATGACAGACCAGCTAGATCTAATGTCTCTATTATATTATGACAGACCAGCTAGATCTACTGTCTCTATTATATTATGACAGACCAGCTAGATCTACTGTCTCTATTATATTATGACAGACCAGCTAGATCTACTGTCTCTATTATATTATAACAGACCAGCTAGATCTAATGTCTCTATTACATTATGACAGAGAAGCTAGATATACTGTCTCTATTATATTATGACAGACCAGCTAGATATACTGTCTCTATTATATTATGACAGACCAGCTAGATCTACTGTCTCTATTATATTATGACAGACCAGCTAGATTTAATGTCTCTATTATATTATGACAGACCAGCTAGATCTAATGTCTCTATTATATTATGACAGACCAGCTAGATCTAATGTCTCTATTACATTATGACAGACCAGCTAGATCTAATGTCGCTATTATATTATGACAGACCAGCTAGATCTAATGTCTCTATTACATTATGACAGACCAGCTAGATCTAATGTCTCTATTATATTATGACAGACCAGCTAGATCTAATGTCTCTATTACATTATGGCAGACCAGCTAGATCTAATGTCTCTATTATATTATGACAGACCAGCTAGATCTACAGTATCTATTATAGTATGACAGGCCAGCTAGATCTACTGTCTCTATTATATTATGACAGACCAGCTAGATCTACTGTCTCTATTATATTATGACAGACCAGCTAGATCTAATGTCTCTATTACATCATGACAGACCAGCTAGATCTAATGTCTCTATTATATTATGACAGACCAGCTAGATCTAATGTCTCTATTATATTATGACAGACCAGCTAGATCTAATGTCTCTATTATATTATGACAGACCAGCTAGATATACTGTCTCTATTATATTATGACAGACCAGCTAAACCTACTGTCTCTATTATATTATGACAGACCAGCTAGATCTAATGTCTCTATTACATTATGGCAGACCAGCTAGATCTAATGTCTCTATTATATTATGACAGGCCAGCTAGATCTACTGTCTCTATTATATTATGACAGAGAAGCTAGATATACTGTCTCTATTATATTATGACAGACCAGCTAGATATACTGTCTCTATTATATTATGACAGACCAGCTAGATATACTGTCTCTATTATATTATGACAGACCAGCTAGATATACTATCTCTATTATATTATGACAGGCCAGCTAGATCTACTGTCTCTATTATATTATGACAGAGAAGCTAGATATACTGTCTCTATTATATTATGACAGACCAGCTAGATATACTGTCTCTATTATATTATGACAGACCAGCTAGATATACTGTCTCTATTATATTATGACAGACCAGCTAGATCTAATGTCTCTATTTTATTTTGACAGACCAACTAGATCTACAGTGTCTATTATATTATGACAGACCAGCTAGATCTAATGGCTCTATTACATTATGACAGACCAGCTAGATCTACTGTCTCTATTATATTATGACAGACCAGCTAGATCTAATGTCTCTATTATATTATGACAGACCAGCTAGATCTAATGTCTCTATTACATTATGACAGACCAGCTAGATCTAATGTCTCTATTATATTATGACAGACCAGCTAGATCTAATGGCTCTATTACATTATGACAGACCAGCTAGATCTACTGTCTCTATTATATTATGACAGACCAGCTAGATCTAATGTCTCTATTATATTATGACAGACCAGCTAGATCTAATGTCTCTATTATATTATGACAGACCAGCTAGATCTAATGTCTCTATTATATTATGACAGACCAGCTAGATCTAATGTCTCTATTACATTATGACAGACCAGCTAGATCTAATGTCTCTACTATATTATGACAGACCAGCTAGATCTAATGTCTCTATTATATTATGACAGACCAGCTAGATCTAATGTCTCTATTATATTATGACAGACCAGCTAGATCTAATGTCTCTATTACATTATGGCAGACAAGCTAGATCTAATGTCTCTATTATATTATGACAGACCAGCTAGATCTACAGTATCTATTATATTATGACAGACCAGCTAGATCTACTGTCTCTATTATATTATGACAGACCAGCTAGATCTACTGTCTCTATTATATTATGACAGACCAGCTAGATCTAATGTCTCTATTACATCATGACAGACCAGCTAGATCTAATGTCTCTATTATATTATGACAGACCAGCTAGATCTAATGTCTCTATTATATTATGACAGACCAGCTAGATCTAATGTCTCTATTATATTATGACAGACCAGCTAGATATACTGTCTCTATTATATTATGACAGACCAGCTAAACCTACTGTCTCTATTATATTATGACAGACCAGCTAGATCTAATGTCTCTATTACATTATGGCAGACCAGCTAGATCTAATGTCTCTATTATATTATGACAGGCCAGCTAGATCTACTGTCTCTATTATATTATGACAGAGAAGCTAGATATACTGTCTCTATTATATTATGACAGACCAGCTAGATCTACTGTCTCTATTATATTATGACAGACCAGCTAGATATACTGTCTCTATTATATTATGACAGACCAGCTAGATATACTATCTCTATTATATTATGACAGACCAGCTAGATCTAATGTCTCTATTATATTATGACAGGCCAGCTAGATCTACTGTCTCTATTATATTATGACAGAGAAGCTAGATATACTGTCTCTATTATATTATGACAGACCAGCTAGATATACTGTCTCTATTATATTATGACAGACCAGCTAGATATACTGTCTCTATTATATTATGACAGACCAGCTAGATCTAATGTCTCTATTATATTATGACAGACCAGCTAGATCTAATGTCTCTATTATATTATGACAGACCAGCTAGATCTAATGTCTCTATTACATCATGACAGACCAGCTAGATCTAATGTCTCTATTACATTATGACAGACCAGCTAGATCTAATGTCTCTATTATATTATGACAGACCAGCTAGATCTAATGTCTCTATTACATTATGGCAGACAAGCTAGATCTAATGTCTCTATTATATTATGACAGACTAGCTAGATCTACAGTATCTATTATATTATGACAGGCCAGCTAGATCTACTGTCTCTATTATATTATGACAGGCCAGCTAGATCTAATGTCTCTATTATATTATGACAGACCAGCTAGATCTAATGTCTCTATTACATCATGACAGACCAGCTAGATCTAATGTCTCTATTATATTATGACAGACTAGCTAGATCTACAGTATCTATTATATTATGACAGGCCAGCAAATCTACTGTCTCTATTATATTATGACAGACCAGCTAGATATACTGTCTCTATTATATTATGACAGACCAGCTAGATCTACTGTCTCTATTATATTATGACAGACCAGCTAGATCTAATGTCTCTATTACCTTATGGCAGACCAGCTAGATCTAATGTCTCTACTATATTATGACAGGTCAGCTAGATCTACTGTCTCTATTATATTATGACAGACCAGCTAGATCTACTGTCTCTATTATATTATGACAGACCAGCTAGATATACTGTCTCTATTATATTATGACAGACCAGCTAGATATACTGTCTCTATTATATAATGACAGACCAGCTAGATTTACTTCCTCTATTATATTATGACAGACCAGCTAGATCTAATGTCTCTATTATATTATGACAGACTAGCTAGATCTACAGTATCTATTATATTATGACAGGCCAGCAAATCTACTGTCTCTATTATATTATGACAGACCAGCTAGATATACTGTCTCTATTATATTATGACAGACCAGCTAGATCTACTGTCTCTATTATATTATGACAGACCAGCTAGATCTAATGTCTCTATTACATTATGGCAGACCAGCTAGATCTAATGTCTCTATTATATTATGACAGGCCAGCTAGATCTACTGTCTCTATTATATTATGACAGAGAAGCTAGATATACTGTCTCTATTATATTATGACAGACCAGCTAGATATACTGTCTCTATTATATTATGACAGACCAGCTAGATCTACTGTCTCTATTATATTATGACAGACCAGCTAGATATACTATCTCTATTATATTATGACAGACCAGCTAGATCTAATGTCTCTATTATATTATGACAGGCCAGCTAGATATACTGTCTCTATTATATTATGACAGAGCAGCTAGATATACTGTCTCTATTATATTATGACAGACCAGCTAGATATACTGTCTCTATTATATTATGACAGACCAGCTAGATATACTGTCTCTATTATATTATGACAGACCAGCTAGATCTAATGTCTCTATTTTATTTTGACAGACCAACTAGATCTACAGTATCTATTATATTATGACAGACCAGCTAGATCTAATGGCTCTATTACATTATGACAGACCAGCTAGATATACTGTCTCTATTATATTATGACAGACCAGCTAGATCTACTGTCTCTATTATATTATGACAGACCAGCTAGATCTAATGTCTCTATTACATTATGGCAGACAAGCTAGATCTAATGTCTCTATTATATTATGACAGACTAGCTAGATCTACTGTCTCTATTATATTATGACAGGCCAGCTAGATCTACTGTCTCTATTATATTATGACAGGCCAGCTAGATCTACTGTCTCTATTATATTATGACAGACCAGCTAGATCTAATGTCTCTATTACATCATGACAGACCAGCTAGATCTAATGTCTCTATTATATTATGACAGACTAGCTAGATCTACAGTATCTATTATATTATGACAGGCCAGCAAATCTACTGTCTCTATTATATTATAACAGACCAGCTAGATATACTGTCTCTATTATATTATGACAGACCAGCTAGATCTACTGTCTCTATTATATTATGACAGACCAGCTAGATCTAATGTCTCTATTACATTATGGCAGACCAGCTAGATCTAATGTCTCTACTATATTATGACAGGTCAGCTAGATATACTGTCTCTATTATATTATGACAGACCAGCTAGATATACTGTCTCTATTATATTATGACAGACCAGCTAGATCTAATGTCTCTATTATATTATGACAGGCCAGCTAGATATACTGTCTCTATTATATTATGACAGAGAAGCTAGATATACTGTCTCTA